>NC_042985.1:9911021-10063521 GCF_901001165.1 Salmo trutta
TGTGTGTTTGCCCTAAAGCGTAGCTGCAAATTTTGGGCATGAGCTGTCATGATGGATTATGGGTAATGTAGTGCCATAAGCAGGGTCTTACAGGGAGACATGCTGCTCTTTCTCACCTCCATGACACTCATCTCTCCTCTCTCCCCCTCTCCTCTCCTTCCCCTCTCCCCCTCTCTTCTCTCCATCCCCTCACCCCTTCTCCCCATTCCTCCCCATCTACCCCCTGCTCTTCTTATCAGATAACGTCCCGGGTGTTTTTCGGCGAGCCCGGCCCATGGTTTAACAAGATGCAGATGGACGGTGACAAGACCACGATATTCCACGACGTGGACGGCTCGGTCAGTGAGTACCCTGGAGCCTTCCTGGTCAAAGAGGACAACTGGCTACTGAGACACCCTGACTGTATTGACGTGCCTGACTGGAGGGCTGCCATCTGTAGTGGGCATTATGCACAGGTTGGTATGCATACGCCATGCAGGCTGAAGGAAGCATGCAGCAGGTGCACAAGCATGCATGTACACACACACACACACACACACACACACACACACACACACACACCGTATCTTATACAAACACATACACACATGGGTACACAGTATGTACTCACACATTCTTTCAAATAAAGTGGTGGTTAAGTTTCCTCTCAAAGCTAACACACTAGGTTTTTTGTGCAGTGTGACCTCGTTTCCCCCTCATTTCACTCACTTTCTAATGACTTCCAGATTAGTGAACATGTTCCTAGTCACACACACCTGTGTGTTTGTGTGTGTGCATGTGTCTGTATGCGTTTGTGCATTAACGTGTGTGTGTGTGTGTGTGTGAGTGGTCCCTCAGATCTACATACAGACACGTAACCCTGCCAGTCTGAACATGCAGATGGTAAAGGATGAGTACCCTGACAGACCCCTGACACTAGAGGGCGCTCTGGGTAAGAGGAAGCACTACCAACAGTTCCAGCCCGTGGTCACCCTGGGTAAGGGCTACACTGTACACTGGGACCAGGCTGCTCCTGCAGAGATCACAGTGTGGCTCATCAACTTCAACAGGTTGGTAGTGGACTCAGAGAGATATAGACACACACACAGAGACAGAGAGACAGAGAGACAGAGAGAGAGACTACACAGGTTGGTAGTGGATGCAGAGACACACACACACACACACACACACACACACACACACACACACACACACACACACACACACACACACACACACACACACACACACACAGAGACAGAGACAGAGAGAGAGAGACAGAGAGAGACTACACAGGTTGGTAGTGGATGCAGAGACACACACACACACACAGAGAGACAGAGACAGAGAGACAGAGAGAGAGACTACACAGGTTGGTAGTGGATGCAGAGACACACACACACACACACACACACACACACACACACACACACACACACACACACACACACACACACACACACACACACACACACACACAGAGAGAGAGAGAGACAGAGAGACAGAGAGAGAGACTACACAGGTTGGTAGTGGATGCAGAGAGACACACACACACCCTTCACCACACACACTATTCACTTCCTTCTCCCAGCATTGTTTCAGCATCTGATCCAAAAAACTGTCAACATTATGGCACCACATCCTATGAGTCAACAATAACCCCAGTAACCCAAAGCCATCCCCTGACCATGTGGTCATATTAATAAAAACCCATATCATCAATTCACACCCTTGCCTTCCACGAACCCTATAACCCAAGGGACAGTGTGATACAGTAGTTTATGGTGGCTGTTTGTCTTAGCATATGACATCACCCCTCCCCAGCAAATATACTTAATAGCATTGGCAGTCATTTGAATAGCAGAGGCATGGTAGTCATTTCAAGCGTGTTAGCTATTCCCTGGCCTGAGATTACCCCGAAAGGACTCGGAGGGAGGAACATCTACTGTATTGGGGGATATGGGCATTCCCATTGGTTACATGCTACTCTGGCGCCATCTATCGTTTGTGGAATGGAACTTCAGGTTCAACCATAAACACTGCATGACATTTCACATTTGAAATAAAATCACATTTTATTTGTCACATGCACCAAATACAACAGGTGGAGACCTTACAGTGAAATGCTTACAAGCCCTTAACCAACAATGTCGTTTTAAGAAAAACAAGTGTTAAGAAAGTATTTACTAAAATAAACTGAAGTAAAAAATAAGAAAATAGAAAAATAACAAATAATTGGAGAGCAACTATAACAACAGTAGTGAGGCTATATACAGGGGGTACTGGTATAGAGTCAATGTGCGGGGGCACAGGTTAGTCGAGGTAATTGAGGTAATATGTAGTAAAAGTATAGATACCTTAATAGAAAGTTACTCAAGTAAAAGTGAAAGTTACCCAGTAAAATACTACTTGAGTAAAAGTATTTTTTTCTAAATATACTTAAGTATCAAAAGTAAAAGTATAAATCATTTCTAATTCCTTATATTAAGCAAAGCAGACAGAAACATGTTCTTGTTTTAAAAATGTACAGATAGCAAGGGGCACACTCCAACACTCAGACATCATTTACAGATAGCCAGGGGAACACTCCAACACTCAGACATCCTTTACAGATAGACAGGGGCACACTCCAACACTCAGACATCATTTACAGATAGCCAGGGGAACACTCCAACACTCAGACATCCTTTACAGATAGCCAGGGGAACACTCCAACACTCAGACATCATTTACAGATAGCCAGGGGAACACTCCAACACTCAGACATCATTTACAGACAGCCAGGGGAACACGCCAACACTCAGACATCATTTACAGACAGCCAGGGGAACACTCCAACACTCAGACATCATTTACAGATAGCCAGGGGAACGCTCCAACACTCAGACATCATTTTCGAACAATGCATTTGTGTTTAGTGAGTCCGCCAGATCAGAGGCAATAGGGATGACCACGTATTCTCTTGATAAGTGTGTGACCGAGAGACTGAAAAATTGTTTCTATCTCAAGGCCATCAGACCATTAAACAGCCATCACTAACACAGAGAGGCTGCTGCCTACATACAAACTTAAAATCATTGGCCACTATAATAAATGGATCACTAGTCTCTTTATTAATACCAATTTAATAATGATGTTTACCTATCATGCATTACTCATCCCATATGTATATACTGTATTTGATACCATCTATTGCATCTTGCCTATGCAGTTCGGTCATTGCTCATATATATATATATATATATATATATATATATATATAATTTTCACCTTTACTTAACCAGGTAGGCAAGTTGAGAACAAGTTCTCATTTACAATTGCGACCTGGCCAAGATAAAGCAAAGCAGTTCGACAACATACAACTGTCACGTCCTGACCAGCAGATGGAGCTGTTGTAGTAGTTTGGGGGTCAGGACGTGGCAGTCTTGTGTGGGTGTTTGATTGTTCTGTGTGTCTTGTGACTCCTGATCAGGAACAGCTGGGGATCGTTGTTCCTGATTGGGAGTCATATATGTAGGAGTATGTTTGTCACTGGGGTTTGTGGGTGGTTGTTTTTGCACTGCGTTTCTAGCCTGCAAAACTGTTACTGTTGTCACCGTTATTGTTTTTTCAAGTGGATGATTTACTCTTTTTTGGTAATAAAAAACCATGAGTATTCACATACCTGCTGCGCCTTGGTCCATCTATGAAGACAACCGTTACAGAACCACCCACCAAAGGACCAAGCAGCAGAAGAGGAGGAAGCCACTGGAGAGAAAAATGAACGAATGGACTTGGGAACAGATCCTGGACGGAGAGGGACCATGGACTCAGGCTGGGGATTATCGCCTCCCGCAGTGGGAGATTGAAGCGGCGAGAGCGGAGAGGTGCTATTATGAAGAGAGAGAGCGCAACGAGCGCGAGAGGCACCCCCAAGAATTTTTTTTGGGGGGGGCACACGGGTAGCTTGGCCAGGCCAGGGAAGAGCCGTAAGCCAGCTACCCGTGACTACAGGGAGGTGCATATAAGGTGGAGGGCGCCATGTTACGCTGTGGTACGCACCATCTCGCCTATACGGACGCACAGCCCAGTTCGCCCAGTACCAGCGCCCCGCAGGTGCCAGGGCAAGGGGAGCATCGAGCCGGAAGGGGTGATGCCAACCCTGCACTCAAGACCACCAGTGCGCCCTTTCGGTCCGGTGTTTCCCGCTAGACGCACTAGCATGGAGGTGCGTGTCTCCAGGCTGGCACGTCCAATACCAGCCCCACGCATCAGGAGTCTAGTGTGTCAGCCCAGCCTCGCCAGTCAACAGTCACCAGAGCTGCCCGCCAGTCAACAGTCACCAGAGCTGCCCGCCAGTCAACAGTCACCAGACTGCCCTGAACTGCCAGAGTGGCCAGACTGCCCTGAACTGCCAGAGTGGCCAGACTGCCCTGAACTGCCAGAGTGGCCAGACTGTCCTCCGGCCCAGCCCGAGTGGCCCTCCTGCCCTCCGGCCCAGCCCGAGTGGCCCTCTTGCCCTCCGGCCCAGCCCGAGTGGCCCTCCTGCCCTCCGGCCCAGCCCGAGTGGCCCTCCTGCCCTCCGGCCCAGCCCGAGTGGCCCTCCTGCCAGGGTCAGCCCGAGTGGCCCGTCTGCCCGGCGCAGCTATCGGCGCCATCAAAGTGGGCGACGCCAAAGGTGGAGCGAGGTCCACGGCCTGCACCTGAGCCACCTCCAGGATAGGTGGGTTGGGGAGGGAGGGTGTAGCACAGTGCCGTCGGTGACGGCAGCCACCCTCCCTTCCCTCCCTTATTGTTTAAGGGTTAGTGTTTATGGGTTTTGTTGGGGATTTTGTTTGTTGGTGTTTTTTTGTTGTTAGGTGCATTCCGAGGTCTGCACCTTGAGGGGGGGGGGGGTACTGTCACGTCCTGACCAGCAGATGGAGCTGTTGTAGTAGTTTGGGGGTCAGGACGTGGCAGTCTTGTGTGGGTGTTTGATTGTTCTGTGTGTCTTGTGACTCCTGATCAGGAACAGCTGGGGATCGTTGTTCCTGATTGGGAGTCATATATGTAGGAGTATGTTTGTCACTGGGGTTTGTGGGTGGTTGTTTTTGCACTGCGTTTCTAGCCTGCAAAACTGTTTCTGTTGTCACCGTTATTGTTTTTTCAAGTGGATGCTTTACTCTTTTTTGGTAATAAAAAACCATGAGTATTCACATACCTGCTGCGCCTTGGTCCATCTATGAAGACAACCGTTACAGAACCACCCACCAAAGGACCAAGCAGCAGAAGAGGAGGAAGCCACTGGAGAGAAAAATGGACGAATGGACTTGGGAACAGATCCTGGATGGAGAGGGACTATGGACTCAGGCTGGGGATTATCGCCTCCCGCAGTGGGAGATTGAAGCGGCGAGAGCGGAGAGGTGCTATTATGAAGAGAGAGAGCGCAACGAGCGCGAGAGGCACCCCCAAGAATTTTTTTTGGGGGGGGCACACGGGTAGCTTGGCCAGGCCAGGGAAGAGCCGTAAGCCAGCTACCCGTGACTACAGGGAGGTGCATATAAGGTGGAGGGCGCCATGTTACGCTGTGGTACGCACCATCTCGCCTATACGGACGCACAGCCCAGTTCGCCCAGTACCAGCGCCCCGCAGGTGCCAGGGCAAGGGGAGCATTGAGCCGGAAGGGGTGATGTCAACCCTGCACTCAAGACCGCCAGTGCGCCCTTTCGGTCCGGTGTTTCCCGCTAGACGCACTAGCATGGAGGTGCGTGTCTCCAGGCTGGCACGTCCAATACCAGCCCCACGCATCAGGAGTCTAGTGTGTCAGCCCAGCCTCGCCAGTCAACAGTCACCAGAGCTGCCCGCCAGTCAACAGTCACCAGAGCTGCCCGCCAGTCAACAGTCACCAGAGCTGCCCGCCAGTCAACAGTCACCAGAGCTGCCCGCCAGTCAACAGTCACCAGACTGCCCTGAACTGCCAGAGTGGCCAGACTGCCCTGAACTGCCAGAGTGGCCAGACTGTCCTCCGGCCCAGCCCGAGTGGCCCTCCTGCCCTCCGGCCCAGCCCGAGTGGCCCTCTTGCCCTCCGGCCCAGCCCGAGTGGCCCTCCTGCCCTCCGGCCCAGCCCGAGTGGCCCTCCTGCCCTCCGGCCCAGCCCGAGTGGCCCTCCTGCCAGGGTCAGCCCGAGTGGCCCGTCTGCCCGGCGCAGCTATCGGCGCCATCAAAGTGGGCGACGCCAAAGGTGGAGCGAGGTCCACGGCCTGCACCTGAGCCACCTCCAGGATAGGTGGGTTGGGGAGGGAGGGTGTAGCACAGTGCCGTCGGTGACGGCAGCCACCCTCCCTTCCCTCCCTTATTGTTTAAGGGTTAGTGTTTATGGGTTTTGTTGGGGATTTTGTTTGTTGGTGTTTTTTTGTTGTTAGGTGCATTCCGAGGTCTGCACCTTGAGGGGGGGGGGGTACTGTCACGTCCTGACCAGCAGATGGAGCTGTTGTAGTAGTTTGGGGGTCAGGACGTGGCAGTCTTGTGTGGGTGTTTGATTGTTCTGTGTGTCTTGTGACTCCTGATCAGGAACAGCTGGGGATCGTTGTTCCTGATTGGGAGTCATATATGTAGGAGTATGTTTGTCACTGGGGTTTGTGGGTGGTTGTTTTTGCACTGCGTTTCTAGCCTGCAAAACTGTTTCTGTTGTCACCGTTATTGTTTTTTCAAGTGGATGCTTTACTCTTTTTTGGTAATAAAAAACCATGAGTATTCACATACCTGCTGCGCCTTGGTCCATCTATGAAGACAACCGTTACAGAACCACCCACCAAAGGACCAAGCAGCAGAAGAGGAGGAAGCCACTGGAGAGAAAAATGGACGAATGGACTTGGGAACAGATCCTGGATGGAGAGGGACTATGGACTCAGGCTGGGGATTATCGCCTCCCGCAGTGGGAGATTGAAGCGGCGAGAGCGGAGAGGTGCTATTATGAAGAGAGAGAGCGCAACGAGCGCGAGAGGCACCCCCAAGAATTTTTTTTGGGGGGGGGCACACGGGTAGCTTGGCCAGGCCAGGGAAGAGCCGTAAGCCAGCTACCCGTGACTACAGGGAGGTGCATATAAGGTGGAGGGCGCCATGTTACGCTGTGGTACGCACCATCTCGCCTATACGGACGCACAGCCCAGTTCGCCCAGTACCAGCGCCCCGCAGGTGCCAGGGCAAGGGGAGCATTGAGCCGGAAGGGGTGATGTCAACCCTGCACTCAAGACCGCCAGTGCGCCCTTTCGGTCCGGTGTTTCCCGCTAGACGCACTAGCATGGAGGTGCGTGTCTCCAGGCTGGCACGTCCAATACCAGCCCCACGCATCAGGAGTCTAGTGTGTCAGCCCAGCCTCGCCAGTCAACAGTCACCAGAGCTGCCCGCCAGTCAACAGTCACCAGAGCTGCCCGCCAGTCAACAGTCACCAGAGCTGCCCGCCAGTCAACAGTCACCAGAGCTGCCCGCCAGTCAACAGTCACCAGACTGCCCTGAACTGCCAGAGTGGCCAGACTGCCCTGAACTGCCAGAGTGGCCAGACTGCCCTGAACTGCCAGAGTGGCCAGACTGCCCTGAACTGCCAGAGTGGCCAGACTGCCAGAGTGGCCAGACTGCCCAGACTGCCCTGAACTGCCAGAGTGGCCAGACTGTCCTCCGGCCCAGCCCGAGTGGCCCTCCTGCCCTCCGGCCCAGCCCGAGTGGCCCTCTTGCCCTCCGGCCCAGCCCGAGTGGCCCTCCGGCCCAGCCCGAGTGGCCCTCCTGCCAGGGTCAGCCCGAGTGGCCCGTCTGCCCGGCGCAGCTATCGGCGCCATCAAAGTGGGCGACACCAAAGGTGGAGCGAGGTCCACGGCCTGCACCTGAGCCACCTCCAGGATAGGTGGGTTGGGGAGGGAGGGTGTAGCACAGTGCCGTCGGTGACGTCAGCCACCCTCCCTTCCCTCCCTTATTGTTTAAGGGTTAGTGTTTATGGGTTTTGTTGGGGATTTTGTTTGTTGGTGTTTTTTTGTTGTTAGGTGCATTCCGAGGTCTGCACCTTGAGGGGGGGGGGTACTGTCACGTCCTGACCAGCAGATGGAGCTGTTGTAGTAGTTTGGGGGTCAGGACGTGGCAGTCTTGTGTGGGTGTTTGATTGTTCTGTGTGTCTTGTGACTCCTGATCAGGAACAGCTGGGGATCGTTGTTCCTGATTGGGAGTCATATATGTAGGAGTATGTTTGTCACTGGGGTTTGTGGGTGGTTGTTTTTGCACTGCGTTTCTAGCCTGCAAAACTGTTACTGTTGTCACCGTTATTGTTTTTTCAAGTGGATGCTTTACTCTTTTTTTGGTAATAAAAAACCATGAGTATTCACATACCTGCTGCGCCTTGGTCCATCTATGAAGACAACCGTTACAACAACAACACAGAGTTAGTTACACATGGAGTAAAACAAACATACAGTCAATATTACAGTAGAAAAAGTCTATATACAATGTGAGCAAATGAGGTGAGATAAGGGAGGTAAAGGCAAAAAAGGCCATGGTGGCAAAGTAAATACAATATAGCAAGTAAAACACTGGAATGGTAGATTTGTAGTAGAAGAAAGTGCAAAGTAGAAATAAATAATGGGGTGCAAAGGAGCAAAATAAATAAATAAATAAATAAATACAGTAGGGGAAGAGGTAGTTGTTTGGGCTAAATGATAGATAGGCTATGTACAGGTGCAGTGATCTGTGAGCTGCTCTGACAGCTGGTGCTTAAAGCTAGTGAGGGAGATAAGTTTTTCCAGTTTCAGAGATTTTTGTAGTTCGTTCCAGTCATTGGCAGCAGAGAACTGGAAGGAGAGACGGCCAAAGGAGGAATTGGCTTTGGGGGTGACCAGAGAGATATACCTGCTGGAGCGCGTGCTACAGGTGGGTGCTGCTATGGTGACCAGTGAGCGGAGATAAGGGGGGACTTTACCTAGCAGGGTCTTGTAGATGACCTGGAGCCAGTGGGTTTGGCGACGATTATGAAGCGAAGGCCAGCCAATGAGAGCGTACAGGTCGCAGTGGTGGGTAGTATATGGGGCTTTGGTGACAAAACGGATGGCACTGTGATAGACTGCATCCAGTTTGTTGAGTAGGGTATTGGAGGCTATTTTGTAAATGACATCGCTGAAGTCGAGGATCGGTAGGATGGTCAGTTTTACGAGGGTATGTTTGGCAGCATGAGTGAAGGATGCTTTGTTGCAAAATAGGAAGCCAATTCTAGATTTAACTTTGGATTGGAGATATTTGATGTGAGTCTGGAAGGAGAGTTTACAGTCTAACCAGACACCTAGGTATTTGTAGTTGTCCACATATTCTAAGTCAGAACCGTCCAGAGTAGTGATGCTGGACAGGCGGGCAGGTGCAGGCAGCGATCGGTTGAAGAGCATGCATTTAGTTTTACTTGTATTTAGGAGCAGTTGGAGGCCACGGAAGGAGAGTTGTATGGCATTGAAACTCGTCTGGAGGGTTGTTAACAGTGTCCAAAGAAAGGCCAGAAGTATACAGAATGGTGTCATCTGCGTAGAGGTGGATCAGAGACTCACCAGCAGCAAGAGCGACATCATTGATGTATACAGAGAAAAGAGTTGGCCCGAGAATTGAACCCTGTGGCACCCCCATAGAGACTGCCAGAGGTCCGGACAACAGGCCCTCCGATTTGACACACTGAACTCTATCAGAGAAGTAGTTGGTGAACCAGGCAATGCAATCATTTGAGAAACCAAGGCTATTGAGTCTGCCAATGAGGATGTGGTGATTGACAGAGTCGAAAGCTTTGGCCAGGTCAATGAATACGGCAGCACAGTATTGTTTCTTATCGATGGTGGTTACGATATTGTTTAGGACCTTGAGCGTGGCTGAGGTACACCCATGACCAGCTCTGAACCAGATTGCATAGCGGAGAAGGTGCGGTGGGATTCGAAATGCTCGGTAATCTGTTTGTTGACTTGGCTTTCGAAGACCTTAGAAAGGCAGGGTAGGATGGATATAGGTCTGTAGCAATTTCGGTCAAGAGTGTCCCCTCCTTTGAAGAGGGGGATGACAGCAGCTGCTTTCCAATCTATGGGAATCTCAGACGACACGAAAGAAAGGTTGAACAGGCTAGTAATAGGGGTTGCAAAAATTTCGGCAGATAATTTTAGAAAGAGAGGGTCCAGATTGTCTAGCCCGGCTGATTTGTAGGGGTCCAGATTTTGCAGCTAAAATAATAATCTAATAATAATAATATATGTATATATTCTTATTCCATCCCTTTACTTAGATTTGTGTGTATTAGGTAGTTGTTGTGGAATTGTTAGATTACTTGTTGATATTGCTGCACTGTCGGAACAAGAAGCACAAGCATTTCGCTACACTTGCATTAACATCTGCTAACCATGTGTATGTGACCAATAAAATGGGGGGTGGCGGGGGGACAATGCAAATAGTCCGGGTAACCATTTGATTAGCTGTTCAGGAGTCTTATGGCTTGGGGGTAGAAGCTGATAAGAATCCTTTTGGACCTAGACTTGATGCTCTGGTACTGCTTGCCATGCGGAAGCAGAGAGAGCAGTCTATGACTGGGGTGGCTGGAGTCTTTTAGGGCCTTCCTCTGACACCGCCTGGTATAGAGGTCCTGGGTGTCAAGAAGCTTGGCACCAGTGATGTACTGGGCCGTACGGACTACCATCTGTGGTGCCTTGAGCGTCATTTAGCAGACGCTCTTATCCAATACTTTTTTCATTTTGGTCCCCCTTGGGAATCGAACCCAGGTGCTGAAAGTGCCATGCTCTACCAGCTGAGCTACACGGGACTGCAGAGTCGTATTCACTAGTTTCTAGTTTCACTATCACCAAACAGAAGAAAGCTGACTGAAACAGAGAGAGACTAACCTGAACTTGTCCAATAAAGAACGGCAAAATGTTCTGCTATGGTGTGTTTACTAATTAATATGACAGGTGAGTGGGAGTAGTTGTTTAGCTCTAGCTCAGTGCTGGGCTGCCTCCTGTAAAATGTCATTTTTGATATACTTGATTAACTGTGTGTGTGTGTGTGTGTGTGTGTGTGTGTGTGTGTGTGTGTGTGTGTGTGTGTGTGTGTGTGTGTGTGTGTGTGTGTGTGTGTGTGTGTGTGTGTGTGTGTGTGTGTGTGTGTGTGTGTGTGTGTGTGTTCCAGGAACGACTGGATCAACGTGGGCTTCTGCTACCCGACAGGCACCACCTTCACGATCATCTCGGACATCCACAACCGTCTGACCAAGCAGACAAGGAAGACCGGTGTGTTCATGAGGACCACACAGAGAGACAAGATCAACCAGTCTCACCTGTCCCGAGGCTATTACTACTGGGAGGAAGATACCGGGTGAGGAGGGTGGGAGGCAGGGAGGGAGGGGGGAGAAAAGAGAGAGGGTGAGGAGGGAAGGATCGGGGAGAGAAGGGGAGAATGTGTAGTAGATGAGTACAGTAGGTAGTCTCCCCTGTCTCCCTCTCAGCCTGCTGTTCCCCCCAGTAAATCCTTATTAACTCTTAGTCTCCCCTGTCTCCCTCTCAGCCTGCTGTTCCCCCCAGTAAATCCTTATTAACTCTTAGTCTCCCCTGTCTCCCTCTCAGCCTGCTGTTCCTTCCAGTAAATCCTTATTAACTCTTAGTCTCCCCTGTCTCCCTCTCAGCCTGCTGTTCCTCCCAGTAAATCCTTATTAACTCTTAGTCTCCCCTGTCTCCCTCTCAGCCTGCTGTTTCTCTCAGTGAATCCTTATTAACTCTTAGTCTCCCTGTCTCCCTCTCAGCCTGCTGTTTCTCCCAGTAAATCCTTATTAACTCTTAGTCTCCCCTGTCTTCCTCTCAGCCTGCTGTTTGTCTCAGTGAATCCTTATTAACTCTTAGTCTCCCCTGTCTCCCTCTCAGCCTGCTGTTCCTCCCAGTAAATCCTTATTAACTCTTAGTCTCCCCTGTCTCCCTCTCAGCCTGCTGTTCCTCCGAGTGAAGGCCCACAATGAGAAGGAGGACTTTGCCTTCTGTTCAGTGAAGGGCTGTGAGAGGGTTAAAATCACAGCCGTTATCCCTAAGGGCAGCAGCCCCAGTGACTGCATGACACAGGCCTACCCCCTGCATGCAGAGATGCCCATCGTAGATGTGCCCATGCCAAGGAAACTGCCCAGCGCCAAGCTGGTGAGGACAGAGCTCAGTCTGTTAGTCACAAATGGCATTGTGCATCGTTTTGTAAAATAGTTAATCAAACACTTATGTAAACTGTTTATTACTGATTCATAGTATTCATAGTACTAGTACATAGTATTCTAATAACACTAGTTCCTATTATTCATAGTATATTCACCGTTTGAAACCCTTTACAACCTCTCTATATAGTGTTACTGATACAGTCATGTAAAGAAAGAGAAGAAAGAGTCTTGGCATCTCATCAATAAATCTCTGCAGCAGTGTTGTGGACAGGATTGACATTTCTATACCAGTGTCGGTCACTTAAGATCTCTCTCTCGCTCTCTCTCTCTCACTCTCTCTCTCTTTCCTCTCCTCTGTCTCTTTCCTCTCCTGTTTCTCTCTCGCTCTCTCTCTTTTCTCTCATCTATCTATCTATCTATCTATCTATCTATCTATCTATCGCTCTCTCTTTCTTCTTCTCCTCTCTCTCTCCTCTCTCTCTTTCCTCCACAGCGTACCACAGACCACTTCCTGGAGGTCAAGCTGGAGTCCTACAACACACGCTTCTTCCACATCAAGGAGGACTTTGCCTACACAGAGGTGTGTGTGTGTTTTTGCGTGTGTGTTTACTTTCTCTGTGTGTAAAAAGTTATTCAATAATGTCATGATTGGATGTTGTGGTTGCCGGGCAGGTTAACGGCAGGAAGTTGTACCAGCCAGATGATGGGGTGCAGCTGACGGTGATGGACGGCCATGATGGGAGACTGGTGGAGAGCAAAGGCTTCAGGAACTCCATACTGCAGGGTGTACCTGCCCAGATAGAGAGCTATGTTAACAACCTGACAGACTTGTAAGAACACACACACACACACACACACTAACTTTTTCATGTTAGAATGGGAAGACACTGAGAAGAACAAAGTTAACTGTCTCTTCTCCCTGCCTCCTCTTCTCCATCCCCTATCTCTCTTTCACTTCTGTCTCTTTCTCCCTCACTCTCTCTTTCTCTCTCTAGCTCTATCGTCATAATAACGTCTAAGGGTCGTCTGGTGACTCGGGGACCCTGGACCAGAATACTGGAACTCCTCGGAGCTGACAAGACCCTCAAGTTGAGAGGTAACTACCTAACTACTGTAGCTCCTTAGAGCTGACCAAACCCTCAAGTTGAGAGGTAACTACCTAACTACTGTAGCTCCTTAGAGCTGACCAAACCCTCAAGTTGAGAGGTAACTACCTAACTATTGTAGCTCCTTAGAGCTGACCAAACCCTTAAGTTGAGAGGTAACTACCTAACTACTGTAGCTCCTTAGAGGTGACAAGACCCTCAAGTTGAAAGGTAACTACCTAACTACTGTAGCTCCTTAGAGCTGACCAAACCCTCAAGTTGAGAGGTAACTACCTAACTACTGTAGCTCCTTAGAGCTGACAAGACCCTCAAGTTGAGAGGTAACTACCTAACTACTGTAGCTCCTTAGAGGTGACCAAACCCTCAAGTTGAGAGGTAACTACCTAACTACTGTAGCTCCTTAGAGGTGACAAGACCCTCAAGTTGAGAGGTAACTACCTAACTTCTGTAGCTCCTTAGAGCTGACCAAACCCTCAAATTGAGAGTTAACTAACTAACTACTGTAGCTCCATAGAGGTGACAAGACCCTCAAGTTGAGAGGTAACTAACTAACTAACTAACTAACTACTGTAGCTCCTTAGAGCTGACAAGACCCTCAAGTTGAGAGGTAACTAACTAACTACTGTAGCTCCTTAGAGCTGACCAAACCCTCAAGTTGAGAGGTAACTACATAACTACTGTAGCTCCTTAGAGCTGACCAAACCCTCAAGTTGAGAGGTAACTACCTAACTACTGTAGCTCCTTAGAGCTGACAAGACCCTCAAGTTGAGAGGTAACAAACTAACTACTGTAGCTCCTTAGAGCTGACCAAACCCTCAAGTTGAGAGGTAACTACCTAACTATTGTAGCTCCTTAGAGCTGACCAAACCCTTAAGTTGAGAGGTAACTACCTAACTACTGTAGCTCCTTAGAGGTGACAAGACCCTCAAGTTGAGAGGTAACTACCTAACTACTGTAGCTCCTTAGAGCTGACCAAACCCTCAAGTTGAGAGGTAACTACCTAACTACTGTAGCTCCTTAGAGCTGACAAGACCCTCAAGTTGAGAGGTAACTACCTAACTACTGTAGCTCCTTAGAGGTGACCAAACCCTCAAGTTGAGAGGTAACTACCAAACTACTGTAGCTCCTTAGAGGTGACAAGACCCTCAAGTTGAGAGGTAACTACCTAACTTCTGTAGCTCCTTAGAGCTGACCAAACCCTCAAGTTGAGAGGTAACTAACTAACTACTGTAGCTCCTTAGAGGTGACAAGACCCTCAAGTTGAGAGGTAACTAACTAACTTCTGTAGCTCCTTAGAGCTGAGCAAACCCTCAAGTTGAGAGGTAACTACCTAACTACTGTAGCTCCTTAGAGCTGACCAAACCCTCAAGTTGAGAGGTAACTAACTAACTACTGTAGCTCCTTAGAGGTGACCAAACCCTCAAGTTGAGAGGTAACTAACTAACTACTGTAGCTCCTTAGAGGTGACAAGACCCTCAAGTTGAGAGGTAACTAACTAACTACTGTAGCTCCTTAGAGCTGACCAAACCCTCAAGTTGAGAGGTAACTAACTAACTACTGTAGCTCCTTAGAGGTGACCAAACCCTCAAGTTGAGAGGTAACTACCTAACTACTGTAGCTCCTTAGAGGTGACCAAACCCTCAAGTTGAGAGGTAACTACCTAACTACTGTAGCTCCTTAGAGGTGACAAGACCCTCAAGTTGAGAGGTAACTACCTAACTACTGTAGCTCCTTAGAGCTGACCAAACCCTCAAGTTGAGAGGTAACTAACTAACTACTGTAGCTCCTTAGAGCTGACAAGACCCTCAAGTTGAGAGGTAACGACCTAACTACTGTAGCTCCTTAGAGGTGATCAAACCCTCAAGTTGAGAAGTAACTAACTAACTACTGTAGCTCCTTAGAGCTGACCAAACCCTCAAGTTGAGAGGTAACTACCAAACTACTGTAGCTCCTTAGAGCTGACCAAACCCTCAAGTTGAGAGGTAACTACCTAACTACTGTAGCTCCTTAGAGGTGACAAGACCCTCAAGTTGAGAGGTAACTAACTAACTACTGTAGCTCCTTAGAGGTGACAACACCCTCAAGTTGAGAGGTAACTAACTAACTACTGTAGCTCCTTAGAGGTGACCAAACCCTCAAGTTGAGAGGTAACTAACTAACTAACTAACTACTGTAGCTCCTTAGAGGTGACAAGACCCTCAAGTTGAGAGGTAACTAACTAACTACTGTAGCTCCTTAGAGGTGACCAAACCCTCAAGTTGAGAGGTAACTAACTAACTAACTACTGTAGCTCCTTAGAGCTGACAAGACCCTCAAGTTGAGAGGTAACTACCTAACTACTGTAGCTCCTTAGAGCTGACCAAACCCTCAAGTTGAGAGGTAACTACCTAACTACTGTAGCTCCTTAGAGGTGACAAGACCCTCAAGTTGAGAGGTAACTACCTAACTACTGTAGCTCCTTAGAGCTGACCAAACCCTCAAGTTGAGAGGTAACTAACTAACTACTGTACCTCCTTAGACCTGACCAAACCTTCAAGTTGAGAGGTAACTAACTACTGTAGCTCCTTAGAGCTGACAAGACCCTCAAGTTGAGAGGTAACTAACTAACTACTGTAGCTCCTTAGAGCTGACCAAACCCTCAAGTTGAGAGGTAACTACCTAACTATTGTAGCTCCTTAGAGCTGACCAAACCCTCAAGTTGAGAGGTAACTACCTAACTACTGTAGCTCCTTAGAGCTGACCAAACCCTCAAGTTGAGAGGTAACTAACTAACTACTGTAGCTCCTTAGAGGTGACCAAACCCTCAAGTTGAGAGGTAACTAACTAACTACTGTAGCTCCTTAGAGGAGACCAAACCCTCAAGTTGAGAGATAACTAACTAACTACTGTAGCTCCTTAGAGCTGACCAAACCCTCAAGTTGAGAGGTAACTAACTAACTACTGTAGCTCCTTAGAGCTGACCAAACCCTCAAGTTGAGAGGTAACTCCCTAACTACTGTAGCTCCTTAGAGCTGACCAAACCCTCAAGTGAAGAGGTAACTACCTAACTACTGTAGCTCCTTAGAGCTGACAAGACCCTCAAGTTGAGAGGTAACTAACTAACTACTGTAGCTCCTTAGAGCTGACGAAACCCTCAAGTTGAGAGGTAACTACCTAACTACTGTAGCTCCTTAGAGGTGACAAGACCCTCAAGTTGAGAGGTAACTACCTTACTACTGTAGCTCCTTAGAGCTGACCAAACCCTCAAGTTGAGAGGTAACTACCTAACTACTGTAGCTCCTTAGAGGTGACAAGACCCTCAAGTTGAGAGGTAACTAACTAACTAACTAACTAACTAACTAACTAACTAACTAACTAACTAACTACTGTAGCTCCTTAGAGCTGACCAAACCCTCAAGTTGAGAGGTAACTACATAACTACTGTAGCTCCTTAGACCTGACCAAACCCTCAAGTTGAGAGGTAACTAACTAACTACTGTAGCTCCTTAGAGCTGACCAAACCCTCAAGTTGAGAGGTAACTACCTAACTACTGTAGCTCCTTAGAGCTGACCAAACCCTCAAGTTGAGAGGTAACTAACTAACTACTGTAGCTCCTTAGAGGTGACCAAACCCTCAAGTTGAGAGGTAACTAACTAACTACTGTAGCTCCTTAGAGGTGACAACACCCTCAAGTTGAGAGGTAACTAACTAACTACTGTAGCTCCTTAGAGGTGACCAAACCCTCAAGTTGAGAGGTAACTACCTAACTACTGTAGCTCCTTAGAGGTGACAAGACCCTCAAGTTGAGAGGTAACTACCTAACTACTGTAGCTCCTTAGAGCTGACCAAACCCTCAAGTTGAGAGGTAACTAACTAACTACTGTAGCTCCTTAGAGGTGACCAAACCCTCAAGTTGAGAGGTAACTAACTAACTACTGTAGCTCCTTAGAGGTGACAAGACCCTCAAGTTGAGAGGTAACTAACTAACTACTGTAGCTCCTTAGAGGTGACCAAACCCTCAATTTGAGAGGTAACTACCTAACTACTGTAGCTCCTTAGAGGTGACAAGACCCTCAAGTTGAGAGGTAACTACCTAACTACTGTAGCTCCTTAGAGCTGACCAAACCCTCAAGTTGAGAGGTAACTAACTAACTACTGTACCTCCTTAGACCTGACCAAACCTTCAAGTTGAGAGGTAACTAACTACTGTAGCTCCTTAGAGGTGACAAGACCCTCAAGTTGAGAGGTAACTACCTAACTACTGTAGCTCCTTAGAGCTGACCAAACCCTCAAGTTGAGAGGTAACTAACTAACTACTGTACCTCCTTAGACCTGACCAAACCCTCAAGTTGAGAGGTAACTACCTAACTATTGTAGCTCCTTAGAGCTGACCAAACCCTCAAGTTGAGAGGTAACTACCTAACTATTGTAGCTCCTTAGAGCTGACCAAACCCTCAAGTTGAGAGGTAACTAACTAACTACTGTAGCTCCTTAGAGGTGACCAAACCCTCAAGTTGAGAGGTAACTAACTAACTACTGTAGCTCCTTAGAGGAGACCAAACCCTCAAGTTGAGAGATAACTAACTAACTACTGTAGCTCCTTAGAGCTGACCAAACCCTCAAGTTGAGAGGTAACTAACTAACTACTGTAGCTCCTTAGAGCTGACCAAACCCTCAAGTTGAGAGGTAACTCCCTAACTACTGTAGCTCCTTAGAGCTGACCAAACCCTCAAGTGAAGAGGTAACTACCTAACTACTGTAGCTCCTTAGAGCTGACAAGACCCTCAAGTTGAGAGGTAACTAACTAACTACTGTAGCTCCTTAGAGCTGACCAAACCCTCAAGTTGAGAGGTAACTACCTAACTACTGTAGCTCCTTAGAGGTGACAAGACCCTCAAGTTGAGAGGTAACTACCTTACTACTGTAGCTCCTTAGAGCTGACCAAACCCTCAAGTTGAGAGGTAACTACCTAACTACTGTAGCTCCTTAGAGGTGACAAGACCCTCAAGTTGAGAGGTAACTAACTAACTAACTAACTAACTAACTAACTAACTAACTAACTAACTAACTACTGTAGCTCCTTAGAGCTGACCAAACCCTCAAGTTGAGAGGTAACTACATAACTACTGTAGCTCCTTAGAGCTGACCAAACCCTCAAGTTGAGAGGTAACTAACTAACTACTGTAGCTCCTTAGAGCTGACCAAACCCTCAAGTTGAGAGGTAATTACCTAACTACTGTAGCTCCTTAGAGCTGACCAAACCCTCAAGTTGAGAGGTAACTAACTAACTACTGTAGCTCCTTAGAGCTGACAAGACCCTCAAGTTGAGAGGTAACGACCTAACTACTGTAGCTCCTTAGAGGTGATCAAACCCTCAAGTTGAGAAGTAACTAACTACTGTAGCTCCTTAGAGCTGACCAAACCCTCAAGTTGAGAGGTAACTACCAAACTACTGTAGCTCCTTAGAGCTGACCAAACCCTCAAGTTGAGAGGTAACTACCTAACTACTGTAGCTCCTTAGAGGTGACAAGACCCTCAAGTTGAGAGGTAACTAACTAACTACTGTAGCTCCTTAGAGGTGACAACACCCTCAAGTTGAGAGGTAACTAACTAACTACTGTAGCTCCTTAGAGGTGACCAAACCCTCAAGTTGAGAGGTAACTAACTAACTAACTACTGTAGCTCCTTAGAGGTGACAAGACCCTCAAGTTGAGAGGTAACTAACTAACTACTGTAGCTCCTTAGAGGTGACCAAACCCTCAAGTTGAGAGGTAACTAACTAACTAACTACTGTAGCTCCTTAGAGCTGACAAGAACCTCAAGTTGAGAGGTAACTACCTAACTACTGTAGCTCCTTAGAGCTGACCAAACCCTCAAGTTGAGAGGTAACTACCTAACTACTGTAGCTCCTTAGAGGTGACAAGACCCTCAAGTTGAGAGGTAACTACCTAACTACTGTAGCTCCTTAGAGCTGACCAAACCCTCAAGTTGAGAGGTAACTAACTACTGTACCTCCTAAGACCTGACCAAACCTTCAAGTTGAGAGGTAACTAACTACTGTAGCTCCTTAGAGCTAACAAGACCCTCACGTTGAGAGGTAACTAACTAACTACTGTAGCTCCTTAGAGCTGACCAAACCCTCAAGTTGAGAGGTAACTACCTAACTATTGTAGCTCCTTAGAGCTGACCAAACCCTCAAGTTGAGAGGTAACTACCTAACTACTGTAGCTCCTTAGAGCTGACCAAACCCTCAAGTTGAGAGGTAACTAACTAACTACTGTAGCTCCTTAGAGGTGACCAAACCCTCAAGTTGAGAGGTAACTAACTAACTACTGTAGCTCCTTAGAGCTGACAAGACCCTCAAGTTGAGAGGTAAGTAACTAACTACTGTAGCTCCTTAAAGCTGACCAAACCCTCAAGTTGAGAGGTAACTAACTAACTACTGTAGCTCCTTAGAGGTGACCAAACCCTCAAGTTGAAAGGTAACTAACTAACTACTGTAGCTCCTTAGAGCTGACCAAACCCTCAAGTTGAGAGGTAACTAACTAACTACTGTAGCTCCTTAGAGCTGACCAAACCCTCAAGTTGAGAGGTAACTAACTAACTACTGTAGCTCCTTAGAGCTGACCAAACCCTCAAGTTGAGAGGTAACTAACTAACTTCTGTAGCTCCTTAGAGCTGACAAGACCCTCAAGTTGAGAGGTAACTACCTAACTACTGTAGCTCCTTAGAGGTGATCAAACCCTCAAGTTGAGAAGTAACTAACTAACTACTGTAGCTCCTTAGAGCTGACCAAACCCTCAAGTTGAGAGGTAACTAACTAACTACTGTACCTCCTTAGAGCTGACCAAACCTTCAAGTTGAGAGGAAACTAACTACTGTAGCTCCTTAGAGCTGACAAGACCCTCAAGTTGAGAGGTAACTAGCTAACTACTGTAGCTCCTTAGAGCTGACCAAACCCTCAAGTTGAGAGGTAACTACCTAACTATTGTAGCTCCTTAGAGCTGACCAAACCCTCAAGTTGAGAGGTAACTACCTAACTACTGTAGCTCCTTAGAGCTGACCAAACCCTCAAGTTGAGAGGTAACTAACTAACTACTGTAGCTCCTTAAAGCTGACCAAACCCTCAAGTTGAGAGGTAACTAACTAACTACTGTAGCTCCTTAGAGGTGACCAAACCCTCAAGTTGAAAGGTAACTAACTAACTACTGTAGCTCCTTAGAGCTGACCAAACCCTCAAGTTGAGAGGTAACTAACTAACTACTGTAGCTCCGTAGAGCTGACCAAACCCTCAAGTTGAGAGGTAACTAACTAACTACTGTAGCTCCTTAGAGCTGACCAAACCCTCAAGTTGAGAGGTAACTAACTAACTACTGTAGCTCATTAGAGCTGACAAGACCCTCAAGTTGAGGAGTAACAGGTCTGGCTTGGCTCAACAATTATTTATTTATTGGAATTAAAACGTTCTATCTGAAAAAATAGGATTCTGAGATGATTAGCTTTATAGTTCTGAACCCTCATTGGTTTGAATGGTGTGAGCAATTTTGAACTCGCTTTTTAACTTAACAACGTGAATCAGGGTGTTTAGGACAAGGCTGTGTTAATAACTCAGTTTTGAGAAAAATGCAGATAGAACCATTCTAATCCCAAATTCTCGATTTCTAGGAATAGTTCCTGGAGGAGATTTCAACCAACACACACTAGAGGGTGCTATTGGTATACTGTTGTGATTCAGAATCTAACGTTTTGTAAACCCTGTTGAATGTTTTAAACTGCTGCTGTTTGTTTATCAAATACAGTAAGACAACTTTTACTAAAGGTGTATTCATTCATTCAAAATGATCTGGCTTGTAATGATTGTCAGTGTTTATTGTTCAGGGCTGACAGTGTTTCACATACAATCTCTCATAATGCTGATTCATAGTAGCCTGTGTAACAAAGTATAGCCTTCCTGATTCTTAATGATGACTCAGCTATTTCTCAGTCTCTCTCTCTCTCTCTGTGGTGTGTGTGTGTGGTGTGTGTGTGTGTGTGTGTGTGTGTGTGTGTGTGTGTGTGTGTGTGTGTGTGTGTGTGTGTGTGTGTGTGTGTGTGTGTGTGTGTGTGTGTGTGTGTGTGTGTGTGTGTGTGTGTGTGGAGGATAATCAATACTTCGCCGCATGCCAGAGCAGCAGGGTCCTTCCTCTTCTCCATCCCTCCATACTTAACCCCGCTCCCCTTCAAGTCACATGACACAACCCACATTTTGGAATTCAGAAATCCTTCTCCAAATTCTGATTCTAATTTTAGATCATACAGTACATTCTACTAAATAGATTCTACGCCCCTAGACATCCCGGAGCAGGCTGCGGGACACATTTTTCTCACTGTGGGGTGTAATTCCAGAGACGACAAATGTTCTATTTGTGTAGAAATCATTCCTGGATGGGGTGAGATGCCTCAGTGGTATGTGCTGGGTTGGAGAATGGAGGATGAGGAATGCCAGCTAGCTCGCTTTGTCTTTCTTTCTCCCTCCTCTTTCCCCTGTTTCTCCCCCTCTCCTGCTGTCCTAGGAATATTCTGGGGGTGATTTTTGTGTTATTTGTTGTTGTTTGTTTCTTGTATTTATTGTGGATTTGTTGACGAGAGAGAAATAGTTGTGTATACTCAGAATGTGAACAGCTGACATTGAGCCAGCGTTTCTTTATTTCTCTGTGTTTCAGACAAGCTAACGTTTGTAGGCTTCAAGGGCACTTTCCGACCTGACTGGATCCGTATGGAGGTGGATGAGGAGAGAGCTAAGATCCATCAAGTCCTCCCTATCCCTGTAGTCAAGAAGATTAAGCTATGAGAGGAGAGAGGAGAGAGGAGAGGAGGAACCAGGCGTAGTGGGGGGCACACACGAGACTACACCTCCCACACAACACACACACACTGCCCCTAGCACTGGAGTAGGTAAAAGTTGTTCCTATAACTACTGGTCCAAGATCAGATGTTTTTCACCACTAAAGATGAATTAAGGTAATCTGATCCTAGATCTGTGGTTAGGGACGGTTTCAACCCGGTGCTACAGAGTGTGGGCCGGCCAATCAAACGCATGCGTTTTTCTGTCACCTATCAACTTTCCCGCCATGCAGGTCTCTGTTTATGTGACAATGTTGACTATGTGAGTGATTCGACTGTATCGTTCGTTTGACTATACTTGACTTTTAAAACGCGAGAAGAGAGAAAAAATGACCAACAAACATTTCTTGTTTTTCATCCTTCTCAGAGACAGATTTCCTAAATGTTTGCACCTGTGTTTTCCGGTGGGAAGTTAACGTTGTTTAACACAATAGAACAAAAATGTAGACCAATGAAGTAGAAGAGAGAAAGGGATTAAGGGACTTTTAAAGTAGAACCAAAAGGTCAATTACAGGTTAAAGGCTCAGTGTGGTCAAAAACATGATTTTATATATATTTCCACACTGAGGTTGGAATAATAGTGTGAAATTATGATAATGCCCTTTTAGTGTAAGAGCTGTTTGAAAAGACCACCTGAAATTTCAGCCTGTTTTGGTGGGATGGAGTTTTGGCCTGCCTGGTGACATCACCATTAGTTAATAGACCAATAACGAAGAGTTCCAAACCTCTCTGCCAATAACAGCTAGACCACTCCCAGCCAGTCCTAGCTAAATCCTTGCTTGAGAAATTGCTCTTTGCTAAGAAGCTATTTGTATTTCTTTTTGACCATTTTAATTAAAAACAATCACTTAAGGTACTTAATTGTTACCCAGAAATGATTTGATATTGAGATAAAAATGGCTGCATTTGACCTTTTTAAGATTAACTGGAAAAAACATTTAGGTAAATTAAGATAATTCTTTTTGACCCTTCTACTGAATAAAAAACAGGTGCAAACTTTGCGCCAGACTTTGCACCAGGTGCAAACATTTAGTCCATCTGGCCTGAAGATTCCATTCCAGAGAAGCTGTTTCCCCGTGTTTTATGTGAGGGCTCTAGATCGCTTACTTGATATTGTGTAATGTTTGGTTTCATATAACTGTTCATATCAACGTTTGTGGTCCATCGGTCTGTGTTTTATTAAACATACCAGCATGTAAAGAAACCCCAAAATGATCCTGAATATATCCAAGGACATTTTTTGGTCACTTCTAAAGTGCTATCTGGTCTTAGACAATACTCCCAAATCAAAACTTTAAATGTTATTTAAGCAATTTATAAATTGATTATAAATTGGCAATTTTTCTTCAAATCTGGCAAGAATCAGATAAATGTTTCCCTTTGCCCGAAATAGCTGGTCTTTTTTCGGACGTGGTAGTTGTTAGTGTTTTGTATGTTTAAATGTGTTTTTAAAAATTCCACAGATTGATAACAGAGATATATTTTATACTTATTTATTGTACAGACATAATTGAACAAAATCTACAAGGGACATCTTTTGAGTTGTATTGTATTCTGGTCCTGAATTGTATGTAAGAATAATAATACTATAACATTTCAAAACAATCATACTAAACACTGCTATGGCATAATATGACTCATCGTAGTTACCGCGTTGTTTTGTTTTAACCCTACACCAAATGGATGTGATGTATTATACGTGACTTGGGCTTGTAAAGTAATTCAATCTCATGACTTAAAATCTTTGAATGACTTTTGTACAGAAATAAATGAATAACTGAATTTATAAGCCTGTGTGTGTGTACCCCAATAATGACTTTCTGCACAGAAACACCAGTTAACGTTGCAGTAACACATTTCTGATGTTCTACTACCTGTTATCCAATTATTGTTTGAACCAAGAAACACATCAGTTCCACATTTCAACCATTAGCCAACACATTTGAACACTTTGGTTTGGGGTTGTCCCAAATGGCACCCTATTCCCTGTGAGCCCTGGTCAAAAGTAGTGCACTAGGTAACAGGGTGCCATTTGGGATGCTATCCTAGCAGCGTTATTGGAGAAGTTAACAGGCTCTGCAGGTTGGAATTACTGTCAGCAAGGGGCATTGGTTGGCTCCAGCCCCGTTGGTTCTCATGTGCTGGTTCCTTTGTGTGCGTGTGTGAGCACAGCATAAAGGGTGTGGCTCCCAGGCCCATTATAAATCATTGTGGAATGCTGAGCTATGCTCACATGCTGAGAGAGAGAGAGAGTGCTAGAGAGGACTAGTTAAGTGGAGGCCTCCAGCTCTGGACCTCAGTAACCTTCTAAAACTGTAAAACACCACAAGACTGGGGCTCTGTTGACTTACGTAAAGGAAATATCAGATGCTCTGTTCAATCCGTAGCACTGAAGATCTGCTTTATAGCGCGATTGAGAATTATAAGGCAATTTTCCCGCGGTCGCGGAGACTGCATTAACGGTAAACGCTGCTTATGTCCACTCAATGGGAAATTACCTTTACATTTTAACGTGGATCTTCTGATATATTCGATGATAGGGATTGAATCTAGCCCAAGTATTATATCAGAACAATACAAACAGAAGGTCTATTGGTTATAGCAGGTTAATGCTGAACTGATTGAATCTAGGGTTAACACCATTATTTCCAGTCCACCTGGTTTAGACATGCCAGACAGGATATACAGAACATCACAATACAAATCCCAACAGTTGGAGTCTGTAGGGACAACCGCGTTATGGGGCTATCAGTCTGTAGGGACAGGCAGTCATGTTGAGTCCACAACATTATGGAGTAATCTGCCTGTCCCTACAGACTGATAGTCATCTTGAGTCCACCGCGTTATGGGGCTCAACATTTGTTGCTCCTTCCAAGATGAATTTGTTCACAAACACACACACACCCCCTTCAAGGATGTGTCAGACAGCCATGCCAGAATAAGAAGTGGGAGAGATGTAAAGATGGGGAGGAAAATAGGTAAATAGTGAAAGAGGATGATGAGCAGAGGGAATGATGTCTCAGTTCACACATATTACTCCCCCTAAAAGCAACCCATTAACTTAACAGGATGACAAAGAAAATCCTTTTATTCTGTAAGTTATTGAAAATCCATGTACAACGTGACCACTGCAATTGTATGCTACAAGTCAATACTGAACTCACCTGTATTATTGAAGGTGAATACAAGAAATCAACAATCAAAAAGAATCACAGTTAGAACGCATTACCAGTGTAGTGCAGTACTTGGGTTCTGGTCAGAAGTAGTGCACTACATAGGGAACAGGGTGCCATTAGGGACACAAATATACATTTCTAAAATCAGTGGTTTTGGCACATGTAGGAAAATCAGTTTGTGCTCAAATAATTTCCTGTATTACTTAAATGTTTTATTGGAATAATGAAATACAATGCCTTGAACAATATAGTGGAAAACAATGACAAAAAGTAATATTGAAGCACTGGTTGGATTCATAAATTGTTTCAAAATAAAAAATGTCACATTCTCTGACACATCCCCTACATTGTAAAAGAGACAAGTCATCGACAGGCCGTACAAAATAACATGTTGATACTTCAGACTCAGTGACAGGTGTGTAAAATAAACCTCAAAGCTACACTTTAACATCTGTTCTGAGGTCAGTCATTGACCCTGACTTTAATAGGCTTGATAGAGTACACAGTGCCACAAAACTGTCTTGTGCCGAGTCACCGTTGAAACTCTCTCCAAGTCCCTTCCCCTAGCCTCTACCACTTCAGTGTCTGCAGATCTGTAGCAGCTCCATAAAGCCTGATTGAAAGGCTAGGTAGTAGTCAGAAGCATTTTTCTTCTACCCATTGGCCTCAGATCTGCAAATACTAAAGTAAAAGAAGCTAGGTGTTGTTGCTGGTCTGGACGGGCCTTCTGATTGTTCTGCCAATCCCATCTCTCTCGCTCTCTCTCTCCATCATCAGCCAATCACAGTTCAACCTTGTCTTTACTCGCTCTGTTGCCGTCCAGGTCGGGTTTCTTGCCCTCCGACTTCTTCTTGCCCTTCTTTTTGGTGTTCACTTCGTTCTGCTGCTTTGCCTTTGCGCTGTCATCTTTCTTGGCGACCTTCCCGGGGAACACCTGGCCTTCCACGGTGACCTCGGCGCAGCGCTCCTGGGCCACCAGGAAGTCCTTGACCTCCCACGCGAAGCTGCCATCTCGCAGCATGAAGATGACCCGGTTGGAGCCCACTACGAACCTACAGTACGAGGGGAGAGGAGGGACAACATGGGACATTAGCCAAAGTCTAAAGTCCGGGAATAAAGAAACCCGCAAAAACGACATTTATTTTTTACAATAATGAACTAATCTATTGTCAACATTTTGTTTGGTTACGTACAGTATTAGCGTATTTGGTTTAGGGTTGCAAAGGGTTGGAAACTTTCCGGGAAATTTCCGCAAAATTTCCATGGGAAGTTAACCTGGGAATTTTGCGTGAATTCATCAAAAAATTTGCTTATAACAGTGAACCTTTTTTGTGGGATACACATAAGGCAATTCTAGGTCTTGTGGCATATTTTGGTTAAACTATCCCCAATTCAATGGAATTAAAACCTCTGATGCACAGTGCATTCTTCCATCACATGTGCAGTGCACTCTTCCATCACAGGTACAGCTGATTCTCAAAATCTTGCAAACTAATGACATGCTATTGAGCCCAACTACTAGACTGTCTGAGCCAAGGACTACAGTTGAAGTCGGATGTATACATACACACACCTTAGTTTAAATCTATTTGGCTCAGTTTCACAATTCCTGACACTTAATCCAAGTAAAAATTCCCTGTCTTAGGTCAGTTAGGATCACCACTTTATTTTAAGAATGTGAAATGTCTGAATAATTGTAGAGAATTATTTAGTTCAGCTTTTATTTCTTTCATCACATTCCCAGTGGGTCAGAAGTTTACGCACACTCAATTAGTATTTGGTAGCATTGCCTTTAAATTGTTTAACTTGGGTCAAACATTTTGGGTAGCCTTCCACAAGCTTCCCACAATAAGTTGGGTGAATTTTGGCCCATTCCTCCTGACAGAGCTGGTGTAACTGAGTCAGGTTTGTAGGCCTCCTTGCTCGCACACACTTTTTCAGTTCTGCCCACACATTTTCTATAGGATTGAGGTCAGGGCTTTGTGATGGCCACTCCAATACCTTGACTTTGATGCTTTTAAGCCATTTTGCAACAACTTTGGAAGTATGCTTGGGGTCATTGTCCATTTGGAAGACCCATTTGCGACCAAGCTTTAACTTCCTGACTGATGCCTTGAGATGTTGCTTCAATATATCCACATAATATTCCTTCCTCATGATGCTATCTATTTTGTGAAGTGCACCAGTCCCTCCTGCAGCAAAGCACCCCCACAACGTTTGGGAACACACACACCAAAGCACGCAACAGGCTGACCAATACAAGGGTTGAAAAATCGGTGGCCATCCGGACAAATTTGAGGCTTTTTGAGCCTGACAACGAGCCATCCTCAACAAAGTTGGAAAGTGACAGCGAAGATGAGGCCTCAGAGTCTGATGTTCAAGAGGTGGTCATTGAGGAGGTCCAGGGAGAAGACATGGAAGCCTGAGAGGAAGACAACCAAAGTTGTAGTTTCTAGACTGTCATTTTACAGATGTATGTTGAAAACGTTTTTGGGAGATGCGATGGCTCATTGGGGATCATTCAATATTCCCTTTCTTTTGTTGTTCAGTGAAATCATCCCATGTGAAGAGTCAACTCATTTAATTAAAGTTCAATTCGTAACTAAATTGTTTTTTAACATTTCTATTGGAAGGATAATAATTTGCAATTATGTCTACTTATGATAAGGTAAAAGGTTTATGTTTTTGTCTCCATATGATATGGTAAATATATCCAATGCAAAAAAACATCTACATTTAAATGGTATTAATATTAATTTTCATATATTCCCGTTAATTCCCATATATTCCCACGGAGAGTTTCCACCGCTGAATATTCCCCAAAATGTGCAACCCTAGTTTGGTTACGTATTAGTGTGTGTTTGGTTACATACAGTATTAGTGTGTGTTTGGTTACATACAGTATTAGTGTGTTTGGTTACATACTAGTGTGTGCCAACCCAAACAAGACTACATTACCTACAGCTCTTTAGCCATCATATCATCTCTCTGACAGGGATATCGTCACACCTCTGTTCTTTATCAAGAGTTCTCAGGATGGTGCAATGCTCATTCTATCAAACATATGTCGGCCTGTCACTTCTTAGGAGCATAACAATCAATGTGTTGTTCAGTGTTCTTCAATCCTGTTCATCAGTAAAAACACCCGATTCAACTAATTAATTGATTAGTTTAATCAGGTATGATGGCACTAAACTGGGACGAAACTAGCAGTCAATGATGGCAGTCTCTCCAGGAGCAGAACTAAGGCTCACCGCTTTAGCTGTCCTTTTTAACATTAGAGCCTACCTCGATGTCAAAATGGACTACTTGGTTGTAGCCCTAAACTAGCACACCTAATTTAATTAGTCGTCAATGGCTTGGTGATTAGTTGACCATTATAATCAGGTGTGCTAGCTCTAGAATATACCAAATACATGCCAGGGGCCTAGAGGTGGAAAGGAGGGCACCAGGCATATCAGTATAGCCTCTCCCACTGTGGAGGGAAGAAGAAGAAGCAGCAGCTTCATGAACTACTATGAAGCACAGCCAGGTGAGAGGATTAGCCTTCCCCACATGGTGAATTGATGGAACCAACCAGACTTGGAGCGATGCGCAGTGATGGCAGCGAGTGTTGAGGATGCAACGATGAAGGAAATGGAGAGAAGGTTGGCGAAGCTACAGATGCACTAGAATGTGATCAATATGGGTGATCGTTCTGATGATATGGAGCGGGAGGATGAGGGTCAAGGACCTGAATGGTCTGTAGTGGAAATGAATAGGAAAAAGAGACCATGCTACTGAAAGCAGTGGTGCTTCTAGTGCAGAGAGCATGAAGAGGGTGAAGGTAGGGAACAAGAGTAATGATGTGTCGAAGTGGAAAGTTGTGGTGGTGTTTGATGTGTCACCCTATCCCATTAACCAATGCCGTAAAGAAAGAGAGAGGAAGTCAAACTAGCCCGGTTCATTGGAAATGATAGACTGCTAACATTTTGTGCTAGTCATGCTTAGCAGGGAAGATTCTGATAATGGAAACTCTCAATTGGAAGTTTCCATGGCTGAGCAGCCGCACACAATGCCAAGCGTTGGCTGGAGTGGTGTAAAGCTTGCCGTCATTGGACTCTGGAGCAGTGGAAAAGTGTTCTCTGGAGTGATGAATCACGCTTCACCATCTGGCAGTCCGACAGACGAATCTTGGTTTGGCAGATGCCAGGAGAACGCTACCTGACCAAATGCATAGTGCCAACTGTAAAGTTGGTGGAGGAAGAATGGTCTGGGGCTGTTTTTCATGGTTCGGGCTAAGCCCCTTAGTTCCAGGGAACTCTTAATGCTACAGCATACAATGACATTCTAGACAATTCTGTGCTTCCAACTTTGTGGCAACAGTTTGGGGAAGGCCCTTTACTGTTTCAGCATGACAATACCCCCATGCATAAAGCGAGGTCCATACAGAAATGGTTTGTCGAGATCGGTGTGGAAGAATTTGACTGGCCTGTACAGAGCCATTTTGATTACATTTTATACAAAAAAATAAAATATATATATATTTTGTAAAAATAAATAGAGATAGGGCTGGGCAATATGGCCTAAAAATCCTACTGTGCTGTGTCAAAGGACACTGATAGTAAATCAAACTGACTTCATAGCTTTCATTGGAAAGGTTATCACCACGACTCAGATTGTGGAAAGCAGAAATGCCAGGTTGAAGATTATTGTGGATATGACAACAGAGCTATTGTGGGTAACAGATGTTACGGTCAACATGATTTTTGAAATGCTAAATAATCCTAAAGATGGATTATCTCAACATGATAGAGAAAGTTTGAAGAGCTTGGGAGGGTTTGTTATAAGTTAGTAGGGATTTATTTGTTTATATATACAAATGTTATTAGTAGTACAGACTTAGGCCAACCGTGAAATAGCGCACACTCCAGCACAGTAGGTTTGCAGGCCATTATACAATAGGAAGGGTTTGAGAAATGCTGCATTAGACTAAAGTATAGGCCTACCTCTGGATGTCAAAATTGGCATTGAAGAGGCTGCTCTGCCACAGACTGGTCACCTCCTCAGTTTCCTTCTCTGTAGGCTCTCCCGCCACCGTGGCAAACACCATCAGAGTTTTTCCCTTCTTGGACATCTTCAGCAGCTCCTCAGGCTTGGAAGCATCCACCTTGGAAAAGTCGATAGGCGGGGGGGACCGTCTGTGCTCAGGGAGGTCGCCCTCCTCGATGTCATCGTCTTTCTGAAAGAAGTGGGGAGGAAGAGAAATGACTGAGTTCTAGCTATTACACAATGAATGATATCATTGACAACAGGTACTTCAGTAATGCAACAAAGCTATTAATTCAAATAGGAACAGAATAGTAAATTGGCTATCCTAGTTAACTAGTTAGATAGACATCAAAGAAAGTTTGGTGTGGAGAGTGCAACGAGCATTGCTTGCTGTTTGGGGTTTTAGACTGGGTTTCTGTATAGCACTGTGACATCTGCTGATACATTTGATTGATGGATGGATACCCAGCTGCAAAGAATATCAAGTGAAACAGGATGAGTTCCTGGTTAGCTAACTAGTTCACTCATTAACTAACACATCGCTAACTTAGCAGGTCAAGGTTAGCTAGTTTCGTTATATAATACAATGGACTATAGCTATGATGCTGCATGACAGCTATACCTTATCAGGAAGGAGCAATAGTTTGAGGCTAGTAGATATCTAGCAAGCTACGAAGATCATTGAGAGCAGACAGGAATTATGTTGGGCACGTTAGTTAGCTAGCTTTCTGATTAGCCATTTAGTTAGCCGAGTTGCTAGCCAGCTGTCTGAGTAACAGAAAAGCAGCTATTAACCGAATTAAAAACGTGTTGTTTACCTCCCATTCTTCCAAAAGCCGTGCCATATCAGCATCATTGTAATCCCGGATATCTTTCTTCTTCTTGGGCTTGTTATTTTGACCGTCCGTTGCTAAAATACATATAAAATACGTACAGAGCAAAAGCACAACACATCCCCACCTGAAGTCCGCCGCCATGCTTACAGATGGTGAACGGTGATTGGCTGAGAATCTTTCCTCAGAGGACGTGACGAAGGAAAGGGGAATTGGTTGCAATAAAATCACGTATGATATCCACAAACATATTGCATCTAACAAACTGTAACATGATTTACAGCATGGTCAAGCAAGTTACCGTTTCCAACATTTTCAGACTACTTAACAACTACTGATTTAGAACCAAAGAGAATTATCGCTAGTCGCAAAAAGGAGCTGCCTTCATTATTCCAGCACCATTTCAACTTCAACATTTCAACATCATCAAATCACCTATGCTTAATCTAATACAGTGACAACTAAAAGATACCAAAAACAATGTAGTCCAATCAACGTAATCTGAATACGGTGTGTGTGTGTGTGTGTGTGTGTGTGTGTGTGAAAAAAGTAGAAAAAACATGTTGATTCACCCTACTTGTAGAGAAACGCCAATGTCATCCTCCTCTCTTTTATGATGATGAAACGGTCTATGACTCTGTCATATACACACTTTTAGTTTTTGTTGTCCTAGGCTTCCTGGCTGAAATGCTTTCTCGCCTAACTTGCTTCAATGGGCAATGATGAGCCAGCTAGTTAACATTAGCCTACTACATCTAGCTACATATTGAACTTCCATCCTCTCAGGCCAGGGGCACAATGTATGAATATATGGTTGGATCAGAATTGGCATTATAATCATTGGCCAGTATGGAGAATTAAGTAAAACCACAAGTCCAAATCCATATCTCCATCCTCTATAGCACCATCCTCTACAACACCTCTCTATAGCACAGTACATGGGGTCAGTAGTGCTTCAGCAGAGATCGGGCCAGTCCACATAAACTGAAACGTTTCCTCTCCGGTCTACTCCACCCAATGGCACCGTGCCCTGTGCAGCTGTGTGTGAGAGAGACTGACAATGCACAACCTGTGGCCTTAGCAGCAGAAGCTAGGTTGTCTGCTTCCAAGACACACAACACACACACACACAGTCACACACACGTACACAAACACAGTGTCACACACGTGCATAAACACATGCACGCAGGCACACACATACGTACATGGACACAGTCTCGCACGCACGCACAAACACACGCACACACACACACACAGCTCTGCTCAGATGGGCTGGGGGTTGAGTGGGATACCGTTAGTGACTTGAATACTGTATTTCCTTATTTAGCCTCCCTGTCGTAAAGTAAACTACCTCCTCAGACAAAAAGGGCCACACTTATTGTCTGATAGTGAGACCATAGCGTAGCATAAAATTAAATATTTATATATGTGTTTAAAGATTTCATGTTGAATTATGATGAGTATACACAGAAAATTATAGGACTCTGGGGAAGAGTGAATCACGCGCGCGCGCACACACACACACACACACACACACACACACACACACACATACACACACACACACACACACACTGTATTGCATTGTGATGGTTCATGTATTGTATTCCTTGTTTGTTATCTGACTCTAGGACTCTGGAAAGTATGCTGTGTGTCACGTCCTGACCATAGAGAGCCCTTGTTTCTCTATGGTGTAGTAGGTCAGGGGGGTAGTCTAGTTTATATTTTTATGTTGTGTTCTAGTTTACATTTTCTATGTTGGTGTTTTGTATGATTCCCAATTAGAGGCAGCTGGTCATCGTTGTCTAATTGGGGATCATATTTAAGTAGCTATTTTTCCCACCTGTGTTTGTGGGATATTGTTTTGTGTTTGTGCCTGTGCACCACGTAGTCACGTTTAGGTGTTTGTTTATTTGATTTATTTGTTTTTGCTTGAAGTTTCACTTTGGAATAAAGATGTGGAACTCTACACACGCTGTGCCTTGGTCCCTTTCTTACGACAACCGTGACAGCTGTGGATAGAATACGACTTGTTGAGTCATACCGTACTCCTTGGTTTTGATTCTTTGAATCATTCACAATCATACTAGAGCTAATATATCCAACACTATGTTGACAAACAGTACAGGTATTCGACTTCCCCGTGACTCACAGCTCTTGTACACAACCATTCAAGCCTACAGGTTAGAGTGCATTAGGTATTAGTCCCCCTCTCAATTCTCCTATTGGTTCCCTCACATCCCAGCTTCCCCCTCTCTGTCTTCTGTGAGTGGACAATGTCAGTGATGTCACTACCATTAACAGAGAGAAGAGTCAGATTTCTCCGTCCATAGTAAATACTGTGGCTCTTAGACTATTCAGAGCACCGTATAAGGCAGTAGGGTTTCTATATTTTTTAAATCCATTAGCACCATCTGCATAGTAAATAACATTACACCTATATATGTCCTATCATGTATTTGTACAAGGCAAAAAAAACAGCATGATGAGATACGCCTTCAGCATGATAAACATATCTATATTATATTCATTCCCAAATGTAGGTCTGTAAATAATAAAAAATATATAACTTTCCTTCAGTTAATTTCAGTTGTCTCATTGAAGTATATAGAAATATATTTCTCAAGGGATGCTGCGATACCAACCCTGCTCAAACTGTACTGGGTAGTATTTGATCGTCTTCAAGGAATAAAGAACTTTCAAGTATTCAAAGGCCCAAAATGTTCTGGAGATATGATGATGAGATTTGTAAGAGTGGTGCCATTTGGGTTGTATCACAAATGGTACCCAACCCAAATGGCACCTTATTCTGGATATAGTGCCCTATAGGTCCTGGTCAAAGGTAGTGCACTATGTAGGGAATAGTGTGCCATTTGGGCCTAAGAAAGGTGGTCAGTAAAAAAAAAATTCAGCTCAAATTAAATAGGCCAACACGCCCTTTAAAAAGTGCAAGAATCCATGGCTATGATATGCTTCTGTTATGGTACAGAACATGAGTTCTGTATTCTGTTTCTCTTATTACAATTTAATACATTTTTATAGTACATTCTCTCAGAATTGTCAAAGACTCCAGCCACCCTAGTCATAGACTGTTCTCCCTACTACCGCACGGCAAGCGCTACCAGAGCGCCAAGTCGAGGTCCAAAAGGCTTCGTAACAGCTTCTACCCCCAAGCCATAAGGGGCGGCAGGTAGCCTAGTGGTTAGAGCATTGGGCCAGTAACCGAAAGGTTGCTAGATTGCTAGATTGAATCCCTGAGCCGACTAGGTAAAAATCTGTCGTTCTTCCCCTGAACATGTCAGTTAACCCACTGTTCTTAGGCATTCATTGTAAATAAGAATGTGTTCTTAACTGACTTGCCTAGTTAAATAAAGGTTAAATAAAAAAATAAAAATAAGACTCCTGAACAGCTAATCAAAGGGCTACCCAGACCCCTCTTTTATGCTGCTGCTACTCTGTTTATAATCGATGCATAGTCACTTTAGTCACTCTACCTACGTGTACATATTACCTCAATTACCTCAACTAACCGGTGCCCACGCACATTGACTCTGTACCGGTACCCCCTGTATATAGCCTGTATATAACCTCAATTACCTCAACTAACCGGTGCCCACGCACATTGACTCTGTACCGGTACCCCCTGTATATAGCCTGTATATAACCTCAATTACCTCAACTAACCGGTGCCCACGCACATTGACTCTGTACCGGTACCCCCTGTATATAACCTCAATTACCTCAACTAACCGGTGCCCACGCACATTGACTCTGTACCGGTACCCCCTGTATATAACCTCAATTACCTCAACTAACCGGTGCCCACGCACATTGACTCTGTACCTGTATATAGCCCCGGCTGTTATTTTACTGCTGCTGTTTAATTCTTTGTTACTTTTATTTTCTATTTTTTACTTAAAACTTATTTTAATTTTGTTTTCTTAACTTCTTAAAGCATTGTTGGTTAATGGCTTGTAAGTAAGCATTTCACTCTAACGTCTACACCTGTTGTATTCGGGGCATGTGACAAATAAATTTGATTTGATACATTGTTGCCTTTAGCCTAATGTCATTAGTTGTGAGTTAAATAAGACTGTCTGATTCTGTGTAATAGATTGGCTATTGCCAATTGTTTATAGATACACTACATGTGCTGTGTTGAAGCCACCATGCCTCCATCTTGACACACCCCTACCATTGTAAAAAATACCTAGAAAGCTATAGAAATGCATTTATTAATGTCTGCATTCGTTTTTGCCACATTTATTATATTACACACACCTTAATGCATACTTTTCAATTATATTATGTGAGCTAAACATACAAATAAATAAAAAATATATATATTTTTTAAATCCTTAAAGTATAATTTTTGGAGATTGCTAATGTTACTGTCCCCACTACAACAACAAAAATACTTAAATACATGTAATTTTCTACTTGAAATACTGTAGAATTCCATTCTTTCCTATGGAGGACCGTACTGGGGAGTGCCAATATGGCCGAACAGAGCCTTCAAAGCCTCCCAATGGCCAATACATAGCATCAGCGACCCAGGGTTTATATACATCATTGGTTATTATAAATAGCTCAATCTCACCAAGTGGAAACGTAGCCTATGCTTCGTGAAGCGCGGAAACATGAAACACATAATTAAAGTCCAAATGAGCGCACAGCAAAGGCGCTACTCGTTCCAGTAGAATCCAACAGCTGTGTTATAGCAGTCAATATGAGCAGTGTACAATAAGTTTGGATTTGTATAAGTAAGAACGGCGCGGTCTCGGAGAATCACACGTTTTGATTGATTTTGAGAAGGGAAATTAAGGTAACCAAATAAATGAAATACAAGGCGGACTGTCGGTCATTTTGGAGAACTGCGTTTTGGGTGTAACTTTGCCCTTATACCGGTAGTCGAATGCACCCACGTCGGGGCCTCGGGAAGGGCTGGCTCATGGCAGAGGGAGCAGTCTGCCCTAAAATCCGGACCATAAAACTCACCAGGAAAGCCAACAACTATCCGGGACAACTGTGGAATCGTATTGGACCATTTGATGAACACACGCCGGGATTTTTTGCTCTATATTGACGAGCCAGATTGACCTTAAACGCAGTTTTAAAGTGACATATTATTTCAGCGGAAGGCTATCATTTTTTTCCTCGCTGCCTGCGTTGCTACTTCGCTACAATCAAGCCGTTTTAGTGCGACCACACCCTCTCTGCTTCCTGATACTAGGCACTACAGAATATGTAGCGGGAGAGAGCACAACTGACTTTCAGTTTGGAAAACCCACCACTCATTTTTCAGTGATGTCTTGTGGTCGACCGACATGTTAGTTGTGAAAGATTGTTTCAGACGTGTTCAGGAGTTTAGGCCATCATTTCAACAGGGACACGACTGCTATGGATATCAAAACCGAAACCCGACACAGGATATTCCGGACCAGACATTCACGCCCTGCGTTTTGCTAAGAAGTGCTTATGGACAATAGATATGCCTATGGAATCGAACCTGCCGGACGAACAAGTGTCTATCACGGGACTGTGTATGAAAAAGAAGAGGTTGAAAGTCGCGGGAGGGCCAGTGCAATTGGCCTGTTGCGTTTTTGGAGCCTTCTGTTTGCAAAGACTCATGTAATGATGATGCAGGAAAGGCAGAGGGAGCGAGGAGTGGTCGAACGGAAGTGTCTGGGTGGTGCTCTCCTTGTAACTGGAATGAGCCAGCCTCCCGGTCAAACTAGGGTGGTCAGATTTAGTGGGAACTCTTCAACGGACAATACGGTTCACATACACCCTGCCTTCAAGCAAGCAGGTATTTTACAATCCTATCGTGTTCTCGAGTACATTTAATCAGAAGAAACGACACGTCTTAAAATTGTAGTTTATCAGTTCAAATATTATCAGATCGATAATTTTTTTTTAGATTTTATTAAATTCAGAACTTTTAATATTATCTTTGTACAGTCTGCACTTAGCCTGAAGTATAGGCACCTTGGTGGCACTGCAGTTTTGTGTGTGATTTTATTACAATAACCTGTGAATTTTCTGTTTTGCGAAAACCTGGGACGACAATAGATATTAGCAGGTGGTTGAAGTTTTTTTCCAGGGCATTTTATTTAATATGTAAACATTACAACGATTAAGTTATAAACACTGAGTAAATGGAAAGTTATAATTTGAAGGGATTCTCGTCACAAAAACATGTAAAGGAAGGAACTGTCATTGAAGAGTAAGTGTTTAGAATAGTTCATTTTATAGATCATAGCTCAAAACCAAGTTACTAATTTAACCCCAACAGAATTCCTATCCGTACTTTGTATGAGAATAATGAGCTGTACCATGACATAGAACTTCTATTTTGATCTCAGCAAATGTTTACTTTGAGAATACAATGCCCTGTGCTTTTTTGCAATCTCACATTGACACATACGGTGGACTACATGTACTCTGAAGGACTATAAGGAATATTCTCTGGCCAGTTCAAACTCACAGTTTTACACTTATAGGGGTGTGGGTTATCGTTAATAACAATGTCTTAAACTACGCTTTCTGACCATGGAGTGTGTGACGACGTAAAACACGTTTCTCATTGAAATCCCCCCACAAATCGAGCAGCTTGACCCCCCTACTATGGCTAGTAGTGGCTCAGGGAGGTCAGCTAGCGAGGGTTCCAGCAGCACACAGAGCAGCAGCTTGCAGCAGAGGAAGAAGCTCTCGTCCATCTGTGACACGTGTAAGGGCAAGATGCAGCTGGTTGCCGACCTCCTCCTGCTCTGCAGTGAGACGCGGCCCGTGGTCACCGCGGATGGCGTGGCAGTGGCCGAGACCTTCGAGCAGTGCCGCGACACGGTCATCGCCCGCACCAAGGAACTCTCCATCCTCACCCACGACATCCAGTCGCAGCTCAACATGGGTCGCTTCGTCGAGGTGGGAGACCGCTTACTAGAGATGGGGGACCTGGTGGTGTCGTTGACCGAGTGTTCGGCGCACGCCGCATACCTAGCGGCGGTGGAGACCTCGGGTTCTCAGCCGTGTCTGCCAGGGCTGGTGGACCGCTACAAAGTGACACGGTGCCGCCACGAGGTGGAGCAGAGCTGCGGCATCCTCCGGGTCACGCCGCTGCCGGACCTCACGCCCCAGCTTCTACTGGAGCTATCTCAGAACATCTCCTGCAACCTCAAGACCCTGACAGATGCCTCGGGCCTGGCCAGCGAGAGGTCCAAGGACCGCTTTGCCAAAGAACAGTTCAAGCTCAGCGTCAAGAGCATTAGCACGAGCGGCACGGCCCTCTTGGCCTGCGTCCGGGAAGTCAAGACGCAGCCCAGCGAGCTGACGCGCAGCCGCTGCGTCCTGTTCAGCGCGGCGCTGGTCCAAGCGGTAAACGCATTGGTCGGGTTTGCCACGGAACCGCAGTTTTTAGGCCGGGCGGCGAGCGTGTCACCTGAGGGGAAGGGTGTGCAGACGGCAGTTCTGGGCGGCGCCATGAGCGTGGTGTCAGCGTGCGTCCTTCTCACTCAGGGCCTCCGGGACGTCTCCCAGCATCCAGAGAGCAGCACCAAGATGGCGGACTACAGGGAGCGCTTGCGCAACTCGGCATGCGCGGTGTCGGACGGCTGCACACTGCTCTCACAGGCGCTGAGGGAGAGGTCTTCACCCAGGACTCTACCACCAGTCAATTCCCATTCTGTGAATTAGTTTAATAAAGAAATATGAATAAACCCATTCTAGAAGTGATCGTGGATGAGAAAATCCCATCTTTATCTACTTGTTTTGGCATACCAAAGAGACTCGCTCGGATTGGCCCTGTTCGTTTAGGGTCGGGAGGTCGAGTGAGAGCAGAGAGAGAACACAAAGGAAAGAGTCTGGATCTGGTTCTACGGATGAGATAGGTGTGCTGTGTTTGGACTTTTACTGAGCTTAAAGTAACACCATTGGAAAACAAGGTTTTGGTTGCGCTGGATGTGACCAGAACCTCACCATAAGAAACGGACAACTTAAACTCAGGCTCCAATCTACATACACCTGTTGGCCTTCTCTTTGCCAAAAACAAACAATGATCTTAAACCTGATAAAGTTTACCTCAGTTTTCAGCTATGGTGAAAACGGCAGATATGAAATGATGGATGTAGCCTGCCGTGTGTGTGTGACATATCACCTATGACCTATGGACCCCCAGGTGACCTCTAGTAGAAGTACATGTGCTCTAGTGAGAGTAAGAAGAAGAGTGTCCTTCATCGCTTGTGTTTTTCAATGTGTGAAATTCTTAAAATGGGTTAAAGCTGCTGTGAGTGTGTGCCATAGGTTTTACACTATCTACCAGACTTACCATAGTATTGTTAATGTTTTTTTTTTTTGGATCATGCATGTATAAATTAGTATTTATTTCAACTATTAAAAAAGGTTGTTTCTCATAAGCGCTGCTCTCAGATCAGTCTTTGTGTCAGCATACCGTTAATATAAATGACTCTGTGTTATAACATCCACTACTTCACTATGTGATGTAGACAGTCAAATTTAACACGAAATGCTCCACAAATCACTTATAAACTATGTTTATATTGTATAAAGGGTGGCTTAAGGGTTTGCCACATTTGGCAAAGCACTAGATGTGAGGGCCCTGTTATATCACCCTGGTATTGTATGACATTTGCTTGTACATTATTTATGAGCTCTCCATGTAGACCTCTTCATGGTTTATGAAGGCTTCATTTACCCTAACAAGATGGACCTTGTTTAAAACGTGACCATAAAGACAGTGTGTAGCCACCATGATTTAATAAGGCGAAACACAGTAGTTAGAAGACTGACTCTCTGTCTGTGTCGATCTCTCTCATGTGTTTGAAATATTGTGATGATTGATTGATAGCTAGATTTGATCATCATTATTTGTTCTGAAATCTGATTTGATATGATGAAATAATATGGGCCCATTAACATGATGTATATGTTGTCTGTAGTAACATGAAGGAACAGGTGCTAGTGGGGACTATTACAGATTATGATTAATAACAGTCTTTATTGCCTGAAAGAAAACACACGTGCTACTCTGACGGAAATTAGCCATGTAAATTAATTCAGGTTGCCATGTCAGCCAGATATTGTAATTGTATCACATAGCCTTTAACATAGGGGTTCAAAGTACAATACAGCAGTTTGTTGTGGTTTGTTTATTTCACTATGAGGTGGTGTAGCCCCGGGCCTGTATTCATAAAGCCTCTCAGGGTAGGAGTGCTGATCTAGAATCAGTTTAGTTTCATTCACTATGAGGTGGTGTAGGCCCGGGCCTGTATTCATAAAGCCTCTCAGGGTAGGAGTGCTGATCTAGAATCAGTTTAGTTTCATTCACTATGAGGTGGTGTAGGCCCGGGCCTGTATTCATAAAGCCTCTCAGGGTAGGAGTGCTGATCTAGAATCAGTTTAGTTTCATTCACTATGAGGTGGTGTAGGCCCGGGCCTGTATTCATAAAGCCTCTCAGGGTAGGAGTGCTGATCTAGAATCAGTTTAGTTTCATTCACTATGAGGTGGTGTAGGCCCGGGCCTGTATTCATAAAGCCTCTCAGGGTAGGAGTGCTGATCTAGAATCAGTTTAGTTTCATTCACTATGAGGTGGTGTAGGCCCGGGCCTGTATTCATAAAGCCTCTCAGGGTAGGAGTGCTGATCTAGAATCAGTTTAGTTTCATTCACTATGAGGTGGTGTAGGCCCGGGCCTGTATTCATAAAGCCTTTCAGGGTAGGAGTGCTGATGTAGAGTCAGTTTAGTTTCATTCACTATGAGGTGGTGTAGCCCCGGGCCTGTATTCATAAAGCCTCTCAGGGTAGGAATGCTGATCTAGAATCAGTTTAGTTTCATTCACTATGAGGTGGTGTAGGCCCGGGCCTGTATTCATAAAGCCTCTCAGGGTAGGAGTGCTGATGTAGAGTCAGTTTAGTTTCATTCACTATGAGGTGGTGTAGCCCCGGGCCTGTATTCATAAAGCCTCTCAGGGTAGGAGTGCTGATCTAGAATCAGTTTAGTTTCATTCACTATGAGGTGGTGTAGCCCCAGGCCTGTATTCATAAAGCCTCTCAGGGTAGAACTGTTGATCTAGAATCAGTTCAGTCATAGACTGAACAATTATGCAAGACAGAGTGACGGTCCTGCTAGTATCACTTGGATGAAAGACAACAGGTATAATATATGATTTATTCTTATACGTTCTTAGTGTGTTTTAGCATTAACATATAATATGATAACATTTATAATATAAAGATTTATAATAAACTTTTTATGTGGCAATTGGTCTACTGAATCAAACGCCAATGCATAATGGGGTTATAACATGCTTGTGTCTCACAACACATCAACGTGTTAGTACGTCATACAGTAACTGTTGGCTCCAAGTGTTAACTACCGTTCAGAGTGTTTTAGTTTTCATCTAACTCAAGGTCACTCTATGTTGTGTCAGCTTCATTGTTCCTTTGAAAATGTCCTCAGAGGCCCCGTCCAGTCTTCCTACGCACGCAAGTATGAACACTGAACAGGATAGACCCTGATCTGTTCCATTTGTTATCGTAGCGCTTCACCATAAGCCCATCTAGCTCCTCTCGCCCCGCTAGCTCCTCTCGCCCCGCTAGCTCCTCTCGCTCCTCTAGCTCCTCTCGCTCCTCTAGCTCCTCTCGCAACTCTCGCTCCTCTCGCCCATCTAGCTCCTCTCGCCCATCTAGCTCCTCTCGCTCCTCTAGCTCCTCTCGCTCCTCTAGCTCCTCTCGCAACTCTCGCTCCTCTCGCCCATCTAGCTCCTCTCGCCCATCTAGCTCCTCTCGCCCCTCTAGCTCCTCTCGCCCATCTAGCTCCTCTCGCCCCTCTAGCTCCTCTCGCCCCTCTAGCTCCTCTCGCCCATCTAGCTCCTCTCGCCCCTCTCGCCCCTCTCGCTCCTCTCGCCCCTCTCGCCCCTATAGCTCCTCTCGCCCCTCTAGCTCCTCTCGCCCCTCTCGCCCCTATAGCTCCTCTCGCCCCTTTAGCTCCTCTAGCCCCTCTAGCTCCTCTCGCCCCTCTCGCCCCTCTAGCTCCTCTCGCCCCTCTCGCCCCTATAGCTCCTCTCGCCCCTTTAGCTCCTCTAGCCCCTCTAGCTCCTCTAGCTCCTCTCGCCCCTCTCGCCCCTTTAGCTCCTCTAGCTCCTCTCGCCCCTCTAGCCCCTCTAGCTCCTCTCGCCCCTCTAGCTCCTCTCGCCCCTCTCGCCCCTCTAGCTCCTCTCGCCCCTTTAGCTCCTCTCGCCCCTCTAGCCCCTCTAGCCCCTCTAGCTCCTCTCGCCCCTCTAGCTCCTCTCGCCCCTCTCGCCCCTCTAGCTCCTCTCGCCCCTTTAGCTCCTCTCGCCCCTCTAGCTCCTCTCGCCCATCTAGCTCCTCTCGCCCCTCTAGCTCCTCTCGCCCATCTAGCTCCTCTCGCCCCTCTAGCTCCTCTCGCCCATCTAGCTCCTCTCGCCCCTCTAGCTCCTCTCGCCCATCTAGCTCCTCTCGCCCCTCTCGCCCCTTTAGCTCCTCTCGCCCCTCTAGCTCCTCTCGCCCTTCTAGCTCCTCTCGCCCCTCTAGCTCCTCTCGCCCCTTTAGCTCCTCCCGCCCATCTAGCTCCTCTCTCCCCTCTAGCTCCTCTCGCTAGAGGGACTCCCAATCATGGCCAGTTGTGATACAGCCTGGAATCAAACCAGGGTCTGTAGTGATGGCTCTAGCACTGAGATGCAGTGCCTTTGACCGTTGCGCCACTCGGGAGCCCATGTCCATGTGTGTGTTTGATGTCTGTGTGCCTCTATCTCGCCTTCACCACCACACATATGGAAAAAGCATCCTCTTTGACCCAGCCCAAACTTTGTCCCCTTGCATGCATATACACACACACACACACACACACACACACACACACACACACACACACACACACACACGTGCACGCACACACACACGATCCACAGGCCCACCACACTTACTCCTCTCTCTGAGACAAAGCCCCCATAAGCTGGTGCTCTTGACCGACGCTCAGCTCTCAAATCCTGCTTTAATGAAAAGGTTATGATGTAGGCACGAGCAGCGTTCAGCATCTGAGGATGGGTCTTAACTGAATCCCCCTCCTAACTCACACCAGCACAACTGACTGCAGGTCAATCTGTCATTCAGTGGTTTTATCCAGTGGTATTGATCATAGTGTTCAGTGGTATTCAGTGTTGTTTCTAATCTGAGGGATGTTTTGACTACTATTTCTCATGCAGTTGTAAATGGCAGTTTTGCCATTTAGATTACAATGAATATGATTACATGGACATTAGGTGCCTGATCCTAGACCAGCACTCCTAATCTGAGACACTCTGATGATATGGCCCATGATCTCTATATTTTGAAAGAACAGAAGTAGATCACGTTTGCATTGAGAATGACACAAGGGTCGTTGTCAAGTTCCTGTACATTTCTGACTTCTGTTTAAAATCTGGGTGTAACGAAGTCTTTTCGACCAGTTTACAACAGGTTATAATCTGGGTGTAACGACGTAATCTTGACTAGTTTACAACAGGTTATAATCTGGGTGTAACGACGTAATCTTGACCAGTTTACAACAGGTTATAATCTGGGTGTAACAAAGTAATTTAGACCAGTTTTTCCAGCTGGGAGTGTACATGGCTGAAATGACTAACTGTCATTCACACTACCAGCTCTCACAGTCTCACATCAGAATTAGACATTCATCCATGTTTCTCAAATGTGAAATTTCAAAGTAGTTCTAAACGTCAAATATCTAAATGTTTAAGGTTAAGTTTCGGCATTAACTCCAAATTCTTAAGGTTAGGCATTAACTGCAAATGGTTAAGGTTAGGCATTAACTGCAAATGGTTAAGATAGGGGTTAAGGTTTGGGATTGGCTTAAAACAAAAATATTGAAAAAAAACATATTGCTGGATTTTAACTTGCAACCTTTGTAATCAGTGGCAGTTGTTTACACCAATCCACCATCCCTGTCCATAATGCCATAGCAAAACCAAAATCTACTTTAATGTAACAGCGCTCACTGTTGCCCCTAGTGGCAGATTTCCTCGTCATCTCCCGACGTCCTCAGACATGGATGGACATCGAATAATGACTTTTGTCACAGGTGACCTGGCTACATTCACAACAGTGCCCAATTATTTCAAACACTGCAGCCCAACTGTCACAGTGTGAGCACTGTTCATTTCCTAAGTGACCTAGTATTCTTTAGCCTTCCTGTCTGTGTCCTGGCAGGAAGGGGGGAGAAAGGTATGTGTGTGTGTGCCTGCACGCATGTGCACACGCATGTCTGTATCTGTGTGTGTGTCTGTGTATGTGGAGATTCCCTAGAAACACACTACTTCAATACAGCTACGACCGGAAGTGACTTTTTCGTAGCAGGTTAGGAGAACTTCAAATCAAATCATATCAAATTTTATTAGTCACATGCGCCGAATACAACAGGTATAGACCTTACAGTGAAATGCTTACTTACGAGCCCCTAACCAAGAATGCCGTTTAAAAAAAATACGGATAAAAATAAGAAATAAAAGTAACATGTAATTAAAGAGCAGCAGTAAAATAACAATAGCGAGACTATACACAGTGGTGTACCGTTACAGATTCAATGTGCGGGGAAACCGGTTAGTTGAGGTAGGGGCATGTAAAACGTCTGCCTTCTTCTCCGGCGCCATCTTAAACTTACACAGCAAGTTAGGAGAAGGGTTGGGGTTAGCATCTAGTGAAAAAATGCTCTCCTTACCTGCTACGAAAAGTCAGTTCTGGTCTAGGGTTAAAATTAGGGTAAGGGTTTAGGGTTAGGGAAAATAGGATTTTGAATTGGAATCAATTGTTGGTCCCCAAAAAGTTATGGTTAGGTTTAGGGTTAGGGGTTAAGGTTAGGGATTAAGGTTAAGGTTAGGGTTAAGGTTAGTTCAGGGGTTAGGGAAAATAGGATTTTGAATGCGAATCAATTGTTGGTCCTCACAAGTATAGCAAGACATAGCTGTGTGTGTGTGTGTGTGTGTGTTGGTGAAGCCCCCAAAACTGTTAGTCCACAACAGGAAATCAATAGCCCCGGCAATCAGGAGACGCTTCCTTTCCTTCACAGCACTAAATGTCGGAGGCATAATTTTCGAGCAAGGGTTTCGCCCCATTTCCTGCCTGGGGAGGGTTGGCTTTGCCTATCCAAGTCCCCAGCCAGTCCCCAAGAGCCGACAGCAAGCAGCTCCCATCCCGGCCTGACATCATCAGAGTCTGTCTGTAACAGACCGGGAGATGGAGAGGAGGCAAGGCTGTTGCTGTTGTGTTGTGGCTGTTCAGAGTTCACCCACAGAGCAGACTCACTCACACATACACATTCACACGCACTGTTAGGAGAGACACAATCAGATGTAAAGGTTATTAGTATTTTATGTCATGGTTTTGAATTAAGGAATAAACGAATGAATGAATGAATGAACAATCACGTTAATGAATTAACAAATTAATAAATGGATGTATAGATGAATGAATGAATGAATGAGTGAACCAACAACTGAATGAATGAATTGTGGTGAGCGGTGAAGACTTCATCCCACTACGCAGCTGCAGGACATTGTGCCAATCAGGCCTGGCGCACCTGCAGCTGTTGAAACGTTTGTGCCAGTTTGGCAGTGCAAAATAATCTGGGGAGCAGAGAAGACGCATTGCTGTGCTGCCGAGCCTCCCCAGAAATGATTTGATTCAAGCCTTTATTGAATTTGAGTTGAGAGTTTGATAACCTTTATGTTGATAATCTTTATGTTACATATTTTACCTCTTGCAGAGGAATCTTTATTGTGGTGAGTTGTCACCTTTTGAAGATTATCATCATGGTACAAGATGAATAAAGTGGCACCATGAGCGTCTGTTGGACCCTAAAACCCTTTCTACGGTCCAGTGAGCGCCACCAACCCCCTGAATGAATGAATGGATTAATGAATTTAATCTTCTCTGGGGTAAAGCAGATCTGAAAGCACAATCTGAAAGTCTATTTTTGGAAAGGTTTAGTAACGTTGCTCCAGTACAGCTGACATGTAACCCCAGACCTTACTGTTAGCAAATAGCTAGGTGGTCCCATGTATATTATTGATAGACTTACCTGATCAGGTGGCAGTATTACCATGAGGCTAACACCACCTGTCTAACTGTTCACAACAGATCCCATTACATGTGGAGACGACAGAGAGCTAGCGGATTCGTTTACGGTATTAGCCATGTTGTATCCAAGATGGCCGAAAAATACAATGTAAACTGCTGTGTTCTCAAAGACTCAGATCTAGGATCAGCTTCCCCTCCCCAATCCTGGTGGAGAAATGTTTTAGAACTAAGAGGGGTGAATGTGTTATGAAGCTGAGTGGTGAGGATTTCATTGTGCTAACCTTTTAAGCTCTTTCAGTACAGGGACTGAATATATGTAGGGGTTATATTGAGGGAAGTATGGGTGGTGTTCACAAGAGAGGACATGTTTTTTTAAAGAGTGAAACCTGGAGGTACTACCAGAACATGTCCAATAAGAACATATATCTTTGTTTTCTGTTGCAAAAAGTGTTGCTACCATGTGCACTACTGAACATGACATGAACATGAAACATCTCCTTCAAGCCTTATTTAGACACGAGGGGGATTCTGCCTCTGTAGATTCTGTCTCTGTGGTTGCTCATTACCTAGAGAGTGTATGATCAGTGGGCTAGAGCAGCAGCTGGTTCTTGGGTGCACACACACACACACACACACACACACACACACACACACACACACACACACACACACACACACACAGACAGCTAGGGTGAGTGAAAGCCTACCCCCTGGGACACATGATACCCCTCCCAAAATGTCTAAATACTTCCCCCATTCAGCCAACATACCCACTCAACTCAACCTTCAATTCATATGCTTTTTGTTCTGTGGACCCCTCCTCTCTATCTCTCTTTTCTGGTGTCTTTCTTTCTCTATCTCTCTTTTATGTTTTCTGGTGTCTCTCTCTCTGGTCTTTCTCTCTGGTCTCCCTCTTTCTTTCTGGTCTCTCCCCCCATCTCTCCTTATTTGTGATGATGACTTCATCCTCCTACACGGCTAGTTACACATCAAAGGCCTGGCAGTGTTTAAGGCAGAAGTCTAAGTGATGCCAACTGTGATCATGTGAAGCAGTTGTCTCATGGTTAAAGGTTGTCACTATACAGCGAACCATCATTTTATGGTCAGGAGGATCAAGCCTGTAGAAACCAATTACAATCCACAATCAAATGGTTATAATCTATATTGAACTAAATACTTTCACTGAAAAGCTAACATATACCATATATGTATACTGTACAGTTGTATACAGACTATATAAATAACTTGATCAAGATACATTAGTCATATTGATTTCCCTACACATAGAGATGATAGGCATGATAACACAACAAATGCCTCCATTTTGATAATGCACTGAGACAATAATACATACAATGCAGCCAGAGGCTTTTATCCAAAGCATCTTACAGTACTACTTGCATACAGTTTGGTATGGGTGGCCACAGCGGGATACACATCCACAGCCCTAGTGATGCAAGTGCTCTACCATGCCCTACCAGCTGAGCCATTCAGGACCACAGATAATAACTGAACTGAGTAGATTTCATGTGAAGTGTTAGTGTCCGTGTATAGGTGATGAGGAAAGGAGTCAATCGCAGGACACCAAACTGAGTAAAAATTAAGTAATTTACTCAAATAAAAAATTCAGTATACAAAATCCACGCAGGGAAAACAAGAACTACAAACACAACGAACAATACCAACAGTAAAACAAACCCCCCCCCCTGCCACGTCCTGACCAAACTACAATAACAAATAACCCCTTTGCTGGTCAGGACGTGGTCAGGACAGTACCCCCTCCCCCCCCCAAAGTTGCAGACCCCGGGTGCACCTCACACAAAAATAAACCCCCCAAACTAAAGGGAGGGAAGGGAGGGTGGCTGCCGTCACCGACGGTTCCTGTGCTACACCCCCCCCCCTCCCCAAACCTCCTACTGTGGAAGTGACTCAGGCTCTGGCCTTAGTCCCCCACCTAACCTGTCCACCCCCGCTGAATACCTCGGGCTGAAGCATGTCGCTGTAGACCTCGGGCTGAAGCGCTTCACTGTAGACCTCGGGCAGAAGGGCGACTCTGGGAGCTCCGGACTGTAGTGCGACTCTGGGAGCTCCGGACTGTAGGGCGACTCTCTCGGTTCCGGACTGTAGGCCGTCTCACTCGGTTCCGGACTGTAGGCCGTCTCACTCGGTCCCGGACTGTAGGCCGTCTTACTCGGTCCCGGACTGTAGGCCGTCTCACTCGGTTCCGGACTGTAGGCCGTCTCACTCGGTTCCGGACTGTAGGCCGTCTCACTCGGTTCCGGACTGTGGGCCATCTCTAGAAGGGGCACTGTGGCCGGACACTCTGGACGGGGCACTGTTACCGGACACTCTGGACGGGGCACTGTTACCGGACACTCTGGACGGGGCACTGTTGCCGGAAGCTCTGGACGAGGCACTATTGCCAGAAGCTCTGGACGAGGCACTATTGACAGAAGCTCTGGACGAGGCACTATTGCCGGAAGCTCTGGACGGGGTACTGTCGTCGGAAGCTCTGGACGGGGACTGCACACTGAAAGCCTGATGCGTGGGGCTGGTAGTGGAGGTACCAGACTGGAGACACGCACCCCAAGGCTAGTGCGAGGTGCAGGAACAGGACGAGTTGGACTGGGCTGACGCACTGGAGGCCTGATGCGTGGGGCTGGTAGTGGAGGTACCAGACTGGAGACATGCACCCCAAGGCTAGTGCGAGGTGCAGGAACAGGACGAGTTGGACTGGGCTGATGCACTGGAGGTCTGATGCGTGGGGCTGGTAGTGGAGGAACCAGACTGGAGACACGCACCCCAAGGCTAGTGAGAGGAGCAGGAACAGGACGAGTTGAACTGGGCTGACGCACTGGAGGCTTGGTGCGTGGGGCTGGCTTTGGATACGCCAGACTGGACACACGCACCTCAGGACTGGTGCGAGGAGCGGGAACAGGATACACTGGGCCGTGAAGTCGCACTGGCGGTCTCGAGCATAGTACTGGCACCACCCTTACTGGCTGGATGCCCGCTTCCCCCTGGCAAATGCGGGGCGCTGGCACCGCACACACCGGCCTGTGAATGCTCGGCCTCAACGTCATGCGCATCACCTCATAGCACGGGGCCTGACTAGTAACATGCTGCCTCCGGTAAGCACGGGGAGTTGGCTTGGGGCTTAACCCTGGCCCAGGCAAACTACCCGTGTGCCCCCCCAAATTTGGGGCTGCCTCTCAGGCTTAAATGCCAACCGTGTACCAATATAACAGTCCCGGTCTACTCCAGCCTTCCTCCATGGTCCCTCTCCGGCTAAACTCTCCTCCCAAGTCCACGACTCAAAATCACTCCTTTCAAGCTCCTTACCCCGTTGCTTGGTCCGTTGGTGGTGGAAAGTTCTGTACTGATCGATCAGGGCCTTCTCACTCCATCCCGCGCTGGCAGCCAGGGTCCTAAAGTCCAGTGCAAAATCTTGAACATTCCTCATCCCCTGTCTGAGATGGAACAATCTCTCACCCACGGCTCTCCCCTCAGGTGGATGATCGAAGACAGCCCGAAAGCGACGGGTGAAATCTTCGTAGCGAACCAGCGTAGCGTCTATATTCCCCCACTCCGCGTTGGCCCACTCAAGGGCTTTCCCAGACAGACAGGAGATGAGGGCAGACACACTCTCGTATCCCGAGGGCACTGGGTGAACGGTCGCCAGGTATAGTTCCATCTGAAGCAGGAAACCCTTGCACCCGGCCGCCGTTCCATCATAAGCCCCCGGAAGCGAGAGCCTAATCCCACTGGGTCCACTTGACAGAAGGGTGGGCAGCGGTGGTGTTAGTTGAGGTGATGTGGATGGAGTCGTCTAAAAAAAACCTATATCCAAACGTTCCATGGTGAGCAGCACGCTGCTGGACTTGGTCCTCGACTGGGTCCGGAAGAACCGATGCGCCTGCTGACTCCATAAAGGTTATTCTGTCAGTGTCCGTGTATAGGTGATGAGGAAAGGAGTCAATCGCAGGACACCGAACTGAGTAAAAATTAAGTAATTTACTCAAATAAAAAATTCAGTATACAAAATCCACGCAGGGAAAACAAGAACTACAAACACAACGAACAATACCAACAGTAAAACAAACCCCTGCCACGTCCTGACCAAACTACAATAACAAATAACCCCTTTACTGGTCAGGACGTGACATGAAGACATTAATCGTCCCCTAATGTCCTTCTCCTGCCCTGACCTCTGACCTTAAGGTGTTATTACAGGTGATGTTAAGTGACCATCCCATCGTTGTTCTCTGAACTCTGACCCTGACAGCTGCTCTCTGCGCTTTAAGGGAGAACACCCTTGAATAGAGTTCACCCACAGAAACTCTATGGAAACTTGGCTGTCTCTCAAGTCCATTTTTAATTCCAGTCCCGCCCCCCCCCCCTTCCTCTGCCGTTGTCTCGTTCTGAGGGGGAGAGTTAGAGCCTGTTTAACCTCTGAACTCTTCTGAACAAGGTCTGGCCCTACCGAGGTATGGTTGTGTTTCTGTTGAGAAATGGGACAGTGGTGTCTTTGTGTGGCTCTGAACACATGATTAACTCACACACCCCTGTTAGGCGACTGGACACTGGATGGCTCTGTTTGAGCCACAATGGTTGATGTTTCAACAGTGTACTCAGATGGTTGCACACACACACACACACACACACACACACACACACACACACACACACACACACACACACACACACACACACACACACACACACACACACACACAGAGACAGACACACTCAGGGCTGTTTCCCACCCTTCCCGTGTCCTGTCCCCAGCCGGGGTGACCCCACCCTGCTCGCTATTGTCTGACTGAGGACCCACAGGACACACACACACACACACTCAGCAGGATAGAGCTTGATGCTTGACCTCCCTGATTCCATTGTTTTAAGTAAACTTATTAAAAGCCACCTGTGAGTCTGTCTGTATGGAGTTTCCCACAGATCATGTCCCCTACCACCTGTCATATCCCCTGCTACCAAGCCAGGGCTCACCAGTGGTTTGTCTGGTAAATTCCTCTTGTGTGGAGACCAGTCATCTAGCCAGGGCTCACCAGTGGTTTGTCTGGTAAATTCCTCTTGTGTGGAGACCAGTCATCTAGCCAGGGCCCACCAGTGGTTTGTCTGGTAAATTCCTCTTGTGTGGAGACCAGTCATCTAGCCAGGGCCCACCAGTGGTTTGTCTGGTAAATTCCTCTTGTCTAGAGACCAGTCCTCTAGCCTGGGCCCACCAGTGATTTGTCTGGTAAATTCCTCTTGTCTAGAGACCAGTCCTCTTGTCACGACTTCCGCCGAAGTCGGCCCCTCTCCTCGTTCGGGCGGCGTTCGGCGGTCGACGTCACCGGCATTCTAGTCATCACCGATCCATGTTTCCCTTTTCGTTTTGTTTTGTCTTGATTACACACACCTGGTTTCAATTCCCTTATTATGTTCCTTATTTAACCCTCTGGCCTACCTTTCTGTTTTGGTCCGTGATTCTGTGATAAACTGGGTTTGGAGACGTAGCGGAGTCAGGCGCAGGACACAGGTTTGAGCGAAACAGTCTAGTTTACTCATAAACACACGCAAAATCTCCAACAAGAAACAATACAGTGAGGAGAACACCTCCAACAACCACTGAGAACTAACAATCACAGAAAGGTAGGCCAGAGGGTTAAATAAGGAACATAATAAGGGAATTGAAACCAGGTGTGTGTAATCAAAACAAAACAAAACGAAAAGGGAAACATGGATCGGTAATGACTAGAAAGCCGGTGACGTCGACCGCCAAACGCAGCCCGAACAAGGAGAGGAGCCGACTTCAGCGGAAGTCGTGACACCTCTAGCCAGGGCCCACCAGTGGTTTGTCTGGTAAATTCCTCTTGTGTGGAGACCAGTCCTCCAACTCAAGGGTGGGTGATCCCCAGTCATCAGAGGGTGAGATTAAACAGGGTGTAGGCTAGATCATCAAAGGTTCAGTAAAACATTGGTTGAGTAAGTTTGTCCGTTTCAAAGAAACTAAGGTTAGGGGAAAGTTGACCGGAGGTTTTTTCTGGAAGACAGAATATTAAAGACATTTCAGTGGTGAGTTTCAGAAAGCCTCGTAGCTAACATGTTACTTTATTCTATTGACGAAACAAAGCCAAGAAATGCACTGGCCATAGGGCAGTTCGGGCAAATGCGGTGGCAGTGGGCCAGTGTGTAAAAATACAGGATTTCTGGTCCCAGTCCACCCCTGCCCAGACCCACACAAATGTGGATCCTTAGAGGTACAATGTACTGTTATTAATTCTGTTCCTATCTGAAACATGAAGGGTGGGTGATGATATAGTCATCAGAGCATGACTTACAGAATGGCTTGTGTACCAAATAGTACCCTATTCCCTATATAGTGCACTTGTTTTGATCAGAGCCCTGTGGGCTAAGTAGTGCACTATGAAGGGAATAAGGAGTCATTTGGAACACAGTGGAGTGTAGCTCAGGAAATGTATGGTAAATAGTATTTCTTAACCGTGAACAGTCTTACTGTAGTATTCAATGGAGTTTCACTTGAACCAGTGACTTTGCTTGTAGGGAAGCAGAGTTCTGCCTGTTCCATAAAGTTTCACACCTCTTAGCAGAGAGAATTCAGAGATCATTATTTGGACATATCCAGGTAACGCCCTGTCAAAGACATTCAATTCCTGTCTGGCTCTGGGCATGTTTTGCAAACAATACTACATTGAACATTTGTAATAAATGTCCACAAAGATATGACTTTGAGACGAGTGTGCTAAATATGAGCTGTGTGTGTGTGTGTGTGTGTGTGTGTGTGTGTGTGTGTGTGTGTGTGTGTGTGTGTGTGTGTGTGTGTGTGTGTGTGGGAAGGAGGCTAATGTGAACCAGCAGTAACCCTCTCCTCTGGGAACATTCTCGGAGTGTGATGTAATCTTTTCCCATGCCGAGTCTCAACCCTCCTCTCTGTCTCACACACAAACTAAATAATGTCACCTATAACTCAGTAATATAACTCAGTAATATAACTCAGTAATATGACTCAGTAATATAACTCAGTAATATAACTCAGTAATATAACTCAGTAATATAACTCAGTAATATGACTCAGTAATATGATTCAGTAATATAACTCAGTAATATAATGCTGCCAAACATACCCTCGTAAAACTGACCATCCTACCAATCCTCGACTTCGGCGATGTCATTTACAAAATAGCCTCCAATACCCTACTCAACAAGCTGGATGCAGTCTATCACAGTGCCATCCGTTTTGTCACCAAAGCCCCATATACAACCCACCACTGCGACCTGTATGCTCTCGTTGGCTGGCCTTCACTTCATAATCGTCGCCAAACACATTGGCTCCAGGTCATCTACAAGACCCTGCTAGGTAAAGTCCCCCCTTATCTCCGCTCACTGGTCACCATAGCAGCACCCACCTGTAGCACGCGCTCCAGCAGGTATATCTCTCTGGTCACCCCTAAAGCCAACTCCTCCTTTGGTCGTCTCTCCTTCCAGTTCTCTGCTGCCAATGACTGGAACGAACTACAAAAATCTCTGAAACTGGAAACACTTATCTCCCTCACTAGCTTTAAGCACCAGCTGTCAGAGCAGCTCACAGATCACTGCACCTGTACATAGCCCATCTATAATTTATCCCAAACTACTACCTCTTCCCCTACTGTATTTATTTATTTTATTTATTTTGCTCCTTTGCACCATATTATTTATATTTGAACTTTGAACTTTCTTCAAACTACAAATCTACCATTCCAGTGTTTTTCTTGCTATACTTTATTTACTTTGCCACCATGGCATTTTTTTGCCTTTACCTCCCTTATCTCACATCATTTGCTCACATTGTATATAGTCTTATTTTTTTCTACTGTATTATTGACTGTATGTTGTTTACTCCATGTGTAACTCTGTGTTGTTGTATGTTGTCGAACTGCTTTGCTTTATCTTGGCCAGGTCGCAATTGTAAATGAGAACTTGTTCTCAACTTGCCTACCTGGTTAAATGAAGGTGAAATAAATAAATAAAAATAAAATAACTCAGTAATATGACTCAGTAATATGACTCAGTAATATGACTCAGTAATATAACTCAGTAATATGACTCAGTAATATGACTCAGTAATATGACTCAGTAATATAACTCAGTAATATGACTCAGTAATATAACTCAGTAATATGACTCAGTAATATAACTCAGTAATATGACTCAGTAATATAACTCAGTAATATGACTCAGTAATATGACTCAGTAATATAACTCAGTAATATGACTCAGTAATATAACTCAGTAATATGACTCAGTAATATGACTCAGTAATATAACTCAGTAATATGACTCAGTAATATAACTCAGTAATATGACTCAGTAATATGACTCAGTAATATGACTCAGTAATATAACTCAGTATTATGACTCAGTAATATGACTCAGTAATATAACTCAGTAATATGACTCAGTAATATGACTCAGTAATTTAACTCAGTAATATAACTCAGTAATATAACTCAGTAATATGACTCAGTAATTTAACTCAGTAATATAACTCAGTAATATAACTCAGTAATATAACTCAGTAATATGACTCAGTAATATGACTCAGTAATATGACTCAGTAATATAACTCAGTAATATAACTCAGTAATATGACTCAGTAATATAACTCAGTAATATGACTCAGTAATATAACTCAGTAATATGACTCAGTAATATGACTCAGTAATATGACTCAGTAATATAACTCAGTAATATGACTCAGTAATATAACTCAGTAATATGACTCAGTAATATAACTCAGTAATATGACTCAGTAATATGACTCAGTAATATGACTCAGTAATATAACTCAGTATTATGACTCAGTAATATAACTCAGTAATATAACTCAGTAATATGACTCTGTAATATAACTCAGTAATATAACTCAGTATTATGACTCAGTAATATAACTCAGTAATATGACTCAGTAATATAACTCAGTAATATAACTCAGTAATATGACTCAATAATTTAACTCAGTAATATAACTCAGTAATATAACCTCTATGTTGACAGAATCTGAATAACGTTACCTATGTTCACATAACTGAACATTATTATCATTATCATACCATTGATATGAGAACGGAGTAACGATATCTATACAATCATATAATAACTGAATTACATTACATGTGTGTTTGTGTATTTGGGTTTATAGTTCAGGCCTGTAATGTCTACAGATTCTCAGCAATTGTTTTGGAGGAAGGGAGACCCGACCCCTGCATGTACAGTAGACAGCTTTAGACATTTACAGAAGATATACTAGACAACCAAAATCAATCAGACTTACGGCAAATCAACAGTCCACAAACATATCTTCACAGGCAATTATCACTTCAGTGATACACCCACCAAGTACAGAGCTACATAAACTGAGTGGACAAAACATTAGGAACACCTTCCTAATCTTGAGTTCAAATCAAACTGTATTAGTCACATGATCAGAATACAACAAGTGTCGACCTTACCGTGAAATGCTTACTGACAAGACCTTAACCAACAATGCAGTTCAAAAGAGTTAAGAAAATATTTACGAAATAAACTAAAGTAAAAAATTATAAAAAGTAACACAATAAAATAACAACAACGAGGCTATATACAAGAGGTACCGGTTCCGAGTCAATGTGCGGGGGTACAGGTTAGTAGAGGTAATTTGTACATGTAGGTAGGGGTAAAGTGACTATGCATAGATTGTCACGACACCGACGGATGGTGGCGCCCCTCCTCGGCCGGGCGGAGCTCGGCAGTCGTCGTCGCCGGCCTACTAGCTGCCATCGATCCTTTTTTGTTTCACTTTCTGTTGGTTAGGTCTAGGTAGGCACGCACCTGTTTTGGGTTAGTCATTAGTAGGGGGGGTTATTTAGTTTAGCGTAGGATGTCTGTGTTTGTGCGTGATTATGTTTCTTGTCCGTTTTGTGTGCTTGAGGAACGTGTACTGGTTTTCCTCTGCCTGTGGTTGGTTTCGTTGTGTTCACCACCGCAGAAGTATTTAAAGGCTGCGTCCCTATTTTTTGGCGACCACATCTATTTTTTTGGAATAAAGAAGTGTGGTCAAGAATTCTCTGTCTCCTGCGCCTGACTCTACCTCTCCTGCTTTCTTGAGCCAGCCCGTGACAGAAATCACGCACCAAACTTGATGGAGTCAGCAGGAGCTTCAGCGCCAACCCTGTCCATGGAGGAAAGAGTTGACCAACACTCCACCCTGCTCCACCGTCTGGGGAACGCCATGGATCAGGTGTTGACGCGCATGGAGAGCTGGGACCGAAGTGCTCTCGGCCCCCTGAACGCGGCAGGTCAACAGCCTGCGCCCCCACCAGCACCCACAGCACCCAGTACCAGTGGGGTGAAACTCGCTCCCCCCAGGGAGTACGATGGGACGGCCGCTGGGTGTAAGGGCTTCTTACTCCAGTTGGAGTTATACCTGGCGACTGTTCGTCCCTCTCCCTCGGGGGAGGAGAGCGTCAGCGTCCTCGTCTCCTGTCTCACGGTTTAAGCCCTGGAATGGGCAAACGCCGTGTGGGACAGTCCGGACTCAGCCAGGGACAACTACCCAGAGTTCACCCGCCGCTTTCGGGCAGTATTCGATCATCCCCCGGAGGGGAGAGCGGCGGGTGAGCGGCTGTTTCACCTGAGGCAGGAGACGAGGAGTGCGCAGGATTTTGCTCTCGAGTTCCGGACCCTGGCCGCGGGAGCAGGGTGGAATGAGAGAGCCCTTATAGATCACTACCGTTGTAGTTTGAGGGAGGACGTCCGCCGGGAATTAGCCTGTCGGGACACGACCATCACCCTGGACCAACTGGTGGATCTGTCCATCCGACTGGACAATCTGCTGGCCGCCCACGGACGTCCGACCTGGGCCCTGCTCATTCCACCCTCCAGCCCTCCTGCTCCCACGCCTATGGAGATAGGGGGGGCAGCAGCCAGGAAGACTGGAGGGGGAGTTCGCTCCTGCACCTCATGTGGTCGCAGAGGGCACACTGTGGACCGGTGCTGGAGAGACTCACCTGGGAGTCCAGAAGGCAGGCAGAGCGCTCCTTTGACACCTCAGGTGAGTCAGCACCAGCCTCACCCAGAGCCCCCTGTCCGTCACATGTATGTGTCAGTGTCTTTTCCTTGTTTCTCCCCTCACTCCCGGTTTAAGGCGCTAGTCGATTCAGGCGCGGCGGGGAGTTTTATGGACCGTGGGGTCGCGGCTAAGTTAGGGATTCCCCTGGTCCAGTTGGACCAACCCTTCCCCGTGCACGCCCTAGACAGTCGACCACTAGGGTCAGGGCTGGTCAGGGAGGTCACTGTGCCACTGGTCATGGTAATGCGGGGGGGTCATGAGGAGCGGATTAGTCTTTTCCTCATTGATTCCCCAGCGTTTCCAGTGGTTCTAGGGATTCCCTGGCTAGCCACTCACAACCCTAAGATTTCGTGGGGACAGAGGGCTCTTAAGGGGTGGTCAAATGAGTGCTCGGGCATGTGCATAGGAGTTTCCATCGGTGCGACTACGGTGGAGAGTCCAGACCAAGTCTCCACCGTGCACATTCCCTCAGAGTATGCCGATTTGGCTATCGCCTTCAGTAAAACGAAGGCGACCCAATTACCACCTCATCGACGAGGAGACTGTGCGATAAACCTCCAGGTGGGCGCTGCACTTCCTCGTAGTCACGTTTATCCCCTGTCTCAGGAGGAAACAGCGGCTATGGAAACATACGTCACTGAGTCTTTGAGGCAGGGATACATTCGGCCATCTAACCTACCCGTCTCCTCAAGCTTCTTTTTTGTGAAGAAGAAGGAGGGAGGTCTGCGCCCGTGCATTGACTATAGAGGTCTAAATGCCATCACAGTGGGTTTCAGTTACCCACTACCTCTCATCGCCTCGGAGAGTCATTTCACGGGGCGCGCTTCTTCACGAAATTGGATCTCAGGAGTGCATATAATCTGGTGCGTATCCGAGGAGGGGACGAGTGGAAAACGGCATTTAGTACCACATCGGGCCATTATGAGTACCTCGTCATGCCGTATGGGTTGAAGAATGCTCCCGCAGTCTTCCAATCCTTTGTGGACGAGATTCTCCGGGACCTGCTCGGTCAGGGTGTAGTGGTGTACATTGATGACATTTTGGTCTACTCCGCTACACGCGCCGAGCATGTGTCTCTGGTGCGTAAAGTGCTTGGGCGACTGATGGAGAATAAACGAGGTGTGTTACAGATTACAACTTCCTTCTTATTATCGTATTAACCCCTCGTTTCATGTGTCTCTCCTCAGGCCGGTGGTAGCTGGTCCGCTGCAGGAAAATGAGGTACGGGAGGTCCCTCCACCCCCCCTGGACATCGGGGGGGCCCCGGCGTACACAGTCCGGTCCATCTTGGACTCCAGACGCCGGGCGAGGGGCCTGCAGTACCTCGTGGACTGGGAGGGGTACGACCCGGAGGAGAGGTGCTGGGTACCGGTGGAGGACATATTGGACCCAGCGCTCATCCGGGAGATCCACAGCCTCCATCTGGATCGCCCTGCGCCTCGCCCTCCGGGGCGTCCTTGAGGCCGGCGTCGGCGCGCTGCGGGAGCCGCGCGTCAGGGGGGAGTACTGTCACAACACCGACGGATGGTGGCGCCCCACCTCGGCCGGGCGGAGCTCGGCGGTCGTCGTCGCCGGCCTACTAGCTGCCATCGATCCTTTTTTGTTTCACTTTCTGTTGGTTAGGTCTAGGTAGGCACGCACCTGTTTTGGGTTAGTCATTAGTAGGGGGGGGGGTTATTTAGTTTAGCGTAGGATGTCTGTGTTTGTGCGTGATTATGTTTCTTGTCCGTTTTGTGTGCTTGAGGAACGTGTGCTGGTTTTCCTCTGCCTGTGGTTGGTTTCGTTGTGTTCACCACCGCAGAAGTATTTAAGGGCTGCATCCCTATTTTTTGGCGACCACATCTATTTTTTTGGAATAAAGAAGTGTGGTCAAGAATTCTCTGTCTCCTGCGCCTGACTCTACCTCTCCTGCTTTCTTGAGCCAGCCCGTGACATAGATAATAAACAGCTAGTAGCAGCAGTGTAAAAATTAATAGAGGGGATCAATGTAAATAGTCCAGGTGGCAATTTGATTCATTGTTCAGCAGTCTTATGGTTTGGGGGTAGAAGCTGTTAAGGAGCCTTTTGGTCCTAGACTTGGTGCTCCGGTACCGCTTGCCGTGCAGTAGCAGAGCGAACAGTCTATGACTTGGGTGACTGGAGTCTTTGACAATTTTTAGGGTTTTCCTCTGACACCACCTAGTATATAGGTCCTGGATGGCAGGAAGCTTGGCCCCAGTGATGTACTGGGCTGTACGCACTACCCTCTGTAGCGCCTTACGGTCAGATGCCAAGCAGTTGCCATACCAGACGGTGATGCAACCAGTCAGGATGATCTCTATGGTACAGCTGTAGAACTTTTTGAGGATCTGGGGACCCATGCCAAATCTTTTCAGTCTCCTGAGGGGGAATAGGCTTTGTCGTGCCCTCTTCAGGACTGTCTTGGTGTGTTTAGACCATGAGAGTTCGTTGGTGATGTGGACACTAAGGAACTTGAAACTCTCGACCCGCTCCAATTCTCGACCCGCTCCATCGATGTTAATGAGGGCCCGTCTTTTCCTGTAGTCCACAATCAGCTCCTTTGTCTTGCTCACATTGAGGGAGAGGTTGTTGTCCTGGCACCACACTGTCAGGTCTCTGACCTCCTCCCTATAGGCTGTCTCATCGTTGTCGGTAATCAGGCCTACCACCGTTGTGTTGTCAGCAAACTTAATGATGGTGTTGGAGTCGTGTTTGGTCACGCAGCTGTGGGTGAACAGGGAGTACAGAAGGGGACTAGGAACGCACCCCTGAGGGGCCCCTGTGTTGAGGATCAGCGTAGCAGATGTGCTGTAGGTGTTCCTTTTGTCCAGTTGGGAAAGGGCATTGTGGTCTAGGGCATCCGGGATGATGCTGTTGATGTGAGCCATGACCAGCCTTTCAAAGCACTTCATGGTTACCGATGTGAGTGCTACATGGCGGTAATCATTTAGGCAGGCTACCTTCTCTTTCTTGGGCACAGGGACTACGGTGGTCTGCTTGAAAAAATGTAGATATTACAGACTCGGTCAGGGAGAGGTTGAAAATGTCAGTGAAGATACTTGCCAGTTGGCATGCTTTGAGTACACATCCTGGTTATCCGTCTGGCCCCGCGACTTTGTGAATGTTGACCTGTTTAAAGGTCTTGCTCACATCAACTCCCGAGAGTGTTATCACACTGTCGTCCGGAACAGCTAGTGCTCTCATGAATGCTTCAGTGTTGCTTGCCTCGAAGCGAGCATAAAAGGCATTTCGCTCGTCTGGTAGGCTCGCATCACTGGGCAGCTCACGGCTGGGTTTCCCTTTGTTGTCCGTAATAGTTTTCAAGCCAGGCCACATCCGACGAGCGTCAGAGCCGGTGTAGTAGGATTCAATCTTAATCCTGTATTGACGCTTTGCATGTTTGATGGTTCGTCTGAGGGCATAGCGGGATTTCTTATAAGTGTCCGGATTAGTGTCTCGCTCCTTGAAAGCCGCAGCTCTTTAGCTCGTTGCGAATGTTGCCTGTAATCCATGGCTTCTCGTTGGGATATGTACGTACGGTTACTGTGGGGATGACGTCGTCGATGCACTTATTAATGAATACGATGACTGAAGTGGTATACTCCTCAATGCTATTGGATGAATCCTGAAACATATTCCAGTCTGTTCTAGCAAAACAGTCCTGTAGCGTAGCATCCACATCATCTGACCACTTTCGTATTGAGCGAATCACTGGTACTTTCTGCTTTAGTTTTTGCTTGTAAGCAGGAATCAGGAGGATATAATTATGGTCAGATTTGCCAAATGGAGGGCGAGGGAGAGCTTTGTATGCACATCTGAATGTGGAGAAAGGTGGTCTAGAGATTCTTTTCCTCTGGTTGCACATGTGACATGCTGGAAGAAATGAGGTAAAACAGATTTAAGTTTGCCTGCATTAAAGTCCCCGGACCACCAGGAACGCCACTTCTGGATGAGCATTTTCTTGTTTGCTTATGGCCTTAGACCGCACTCAACCAGCTGTATTAGTGCCAGCATCGGTTCGTGGTGGTAAATAGACAGCTACGAATAATATAGATGAGAACTCTCTTGGTAGATAGTGTGGTCTACAGCTGATCACAAAGTACTCTACCTCAGGAAATACCTCGATACTTCTTTAATATTAGACATCGCGCACCAGTTGTTATTGACAAATAGACACACACCCCCAGCTTCTCTGTCCTGCCGATGCATGGAAAATCCCACCAGCTCTACATTATCTGTGTCATCGTTCAGCCACGACTCGGTGAAACATAAGATATTACAGTTTTTAATGACCCATTGGTAGGATAGTCTGGATCATATATCATCCATTTTGTTTTTCAATGATTGCACGTTGGCCAATAGAACAGATGGTAGTGGAGGTTTACTCACTCGCCTATGAATTATCAGAAGGCAGCTTGGCCTCCATTCCCCTTTGTATCTGTTTTTTCTTCACGCAAATGACGGGGATTTGGGCCTGTTCCCTAGAAAGCAGTATATCCTTCGCGTTGGACTAAAGAAAAAATCTTTGTCCAGTTCGAGGTGAGTAATCACTGTTCTGATGTCCAGAAGTGATTTTCGGTCATAAGAGACGGTAGCAGCAACATTACGTACAAAATAAGTAAAAAAATGACTTACAAACAACGCAAAAAAAGTAACAAAATAGCACAGTTCGTTCGGAGCCCGTGAAACAGCAGCCACCCCCTCCGGCGCCATTCTCTTCACACAGGTCAAAGAAGGATTTTTAAGCCTTGACACAGTTGAGCCATGGATTCTGTGCCATGGGCAAGACAAAAGATCCTCACCTCCTTTTGCCCTCAGAACAGCCTCAACTCTACAAGGTGCCGAAAACATTCCACAGGGATGCTGGTCCATGTTGACCATAATGCTGACCCCAATTGTTGTGTCAAGTTGGCTGGATGTTCTTGATACACACAGGAAACTGTTGAGCGTGAAAAACCCAGCAGCGTTGCTGTTCTTGACACACTCAAATCAGTGCACCTGGCACCTACTACCATACCCCGTTCAAAGGCACTTAGATCTTTTGTCTTGCCCATGGCACACATGCACAATCCATGTCTCAATTGTCTCAAGGCTTAAAAACCCTTCTTTGACCTATCTCCTCCCCTTCATCTACACTGATTGAAGTGGATTTATCAAGTGACATAAATAAGGATCATAGCTTTCACCTTGATTCACCCAGTCAGTCTACGTCATGGAAGGAGCAATTCCTAATGTTTTGTACACTCATTGTCTAATGTGACTGAGAGTTGAAAGACCAGAGAGAAAATCTCATTATTGTAATCTAATTGACTGTGGTATAAACTGCGTTGGCAACACTGTACCTTTAACAAGCATGCCAATAAAGTGAAATAAACTGAGAGAGGGAAAGAGAGAGAGAGAGAGAGAGAGAGAGAGAGAGAGAGAGAGAGAGAGAGAGAGAGAGAGAGAGAGAGAGAGAGAGAGAGAGAGAGAGAGAGAGAGAGAGAGAGAGAGAGGGAAAGAGAGAGAGAGAGGGAAAGAGAGAGAGAGAGAGAGAGATAGAGAGAAAGTAAAAAAGAGAAAGAGAGAAAAAAAAGAGAAAGAGAGAGAGAGAGCTGTGAGGAGAGCAAATCGTGTTATTGTTTAAAAATGTGTGTGTGTATGTGAGAGAGCAGGAGACAGAGAGAGCAAAAGAGAAAGAAAGAGGGACAGAGAGAGCAGGGAGCATACAGTTAGGTAGCTGTTGTACAGCTTTTCCCGAACTCGGTCCTCGGGACCCCAAGGTTGCACATGTAGGTTTTTGCCCTAACACTACACAGCTGATTCAAATAATCAACTAATCATCAAGCAACTAATCATCAGGTACTAAACTATATCATAACCGCCATCGATAAAAGACAGTACTGTGCAGCCGTCTTCATTGACCTGCCAAGGCTTTTGACTCTGTCAATCACTGTATTCCTATCAGCAGACTCAACAGCCTTGGATTCTCAAATGACTGCCTCGCCTGGTTCACCAATTACTTCACAGACAGAGTTCAATGTGTCAAATCGGAGGGCCTGTTGTTCGGACCTCTGGCTGCCTCTATGGGGGTATCAAAGGGTTCAATTCTCGGGCTGACTCTTTTCTCTGTATATATCAACGATGTCGCTCTTGCTGCTGGTGATTCCTTGATCCACCTCTACTCAGACGACACCATTCTGTATACATCTGGCCCTTCTTTGGACACTGTGTTAACAAACCTCCAAACGAGCTTCAATGCCATACAACACTCCTTCCGTGGCCTCCAACTGCTCTTAAAAGGACTGAGTTTGGGAAATGCTGCTATAGTGTGTGTGTTCTGTTAGTGGTGGTTTGGAGCAACCTCAGATCAGGCCGGATACAGCAGGAACTGTGGCTTGGTGTGTGTGTGTGTGTGTGTGTGTGTGTGTGTGTGTGCGTGTGTGTGTGTGTGCGTGTGTGTGTGTGTGTGTGTGTGTGTGTGTGTGTGTGTGTGTGTGTGTGTGTGTGTGTGTGTGTGTGTGTTTGTAGGAAACGGCCACACCTCAGAGGGAGAAAGACAAAACATCCTCTGTAAACAGTCTGCATGGAAGCAGACTGGAAGCAGGAAGGTTAGTATACTCAACATACAGCAACTCAATGGAAGGATTTTTGTTCATAAAACGAATTCAAGATCAATAAAACAAGAATGATTCAGCCACCAGTAAAGTTACTGTCTTTTCTCGTATTGTCACAGAAATGACACATTACAACCAGGTGAAACGTGTGTGTGTGTTTGTGTGCGTGTCTGTCTGTGTGAAACTGTACCTAAAACTACAACTGTTTGCAGATGATTTCACAGAGTGGACTGACTAGAGTAGACTATACGCAGTGTTTCCCAACTCCAGTCCTCCAGTACCCCCAACAGTACGTTTTTTTTAATGTGGCCCTTGACAAACACATCTGATTCATCAAGCCCTTGACAAACACATCTGATTCATCAAGCCCTTGACAAACACATCTGATTCATCAAGCCCTTGACAAACACATCTGATTCATCAAGCCCTTGACAAACACATCTGATTCATCAAGCCCTTGACAAACACATCTGATTCATCAAGCCCTTGACAAACATATCTGATTCATCAAGCCCTTGACAAACACATCTGATTCATCAAGCCCTTGACAAACACATCTGATTCATCAAGCCCTTGACAAGTTGAATCTGGTGTTTTTGTCCAGGACAAAAACAAAAATGGGTGCTGTAGGGGATGCTCGAGGACCAGAGTTGGGAAACACTGGACTATACTGATAATAATAATACATTACATTTGTATAGCACTTTTCATTACAGTGTTATCGCAAAGCCCAATTATATATACAATAAAAACAACATACATTTAGAATTAAGGCAGGTCAAATAGCAATAGTGGGCTAGGTGCTAAATCCATTTTAGATTGGGACTAGGACTATGAAAAAAACTGTCTGTAGAAGTGGGTTTCAAGGCCTGTTATAAAAATTCTTAGGGATGGAGCGGCTCTCAGATGGTCAGGGAGAAGAACCACGGAGCAGAAGGCTCGGTCTCCCATAGTTCGGAGACATGTCTTGGGGACTTGAAGCAGTAGGGAGTGGTTTGAGTGGAGAGTGCTAGGTGGCTCGCTGATTGAGATGAGGTCGCTGATGTAGGTGGGGCTCAATCCATTCAAGGCTTTAAATACAAGAAGGAGAATTTTGAAGTCGATGCTGTAGTTGGACAGTAGCCAGTGGAGTTGGGCCAGGATCGAGGTGATGCGGTCTGACTTCTTAGTCCTGGTCAGGACCCTGGCAGCCCTGTTCTGGATTAGTTGGAGCCTCTGTAGGGATTTGTCTGGGAGGCCTACAAACGGCTCATTACTGTAGTCGATCCAAGAGAAGATGAAGGCGTGGATGGCTTTCTCTGCATCTGGCTGCGGGAATGATGGAATGAATCGGGCAATGTTTTTAAGATGGAAAAATGATGTTGTTTTATGTGGACATCGAAAGACAGAGAAGGATCAAACTTGATTCCTAGGTTGGAGATGACAGAGGACAGGTAGATGACCTGGCCATTGATTGGAGGGCAGATGTTCCCAGCACTTGTGACCTGCTTAGGTGTCCCAATAAGCATAGCTTCCATCTTGCGATTGTTCAAATGGAAGAAGTTCTCTTTCATCCATGCCCTGATGTCCTCTAGGTAGCTGATGATTTGTCCTAGGGCAGAGACGGTGTCTAGTTTTGTGTTAATATACCCTAATGGCCAAACGTATGTGGACACCTGCTTGTCGAACATCTCATTCCAAAATAATGGGAATTAATATGGAGTTGGTCCCCTCTTTGCTGCTATAACAGCCTCCACTCTTCTGGGAAGGCTTTCCACTAGATGTTGGAACATTGCAGTGGGGACTTGCTTCCATACAACCACAAGAGCATTAGTGAGGTCAGGCATTGATGATGGGCGATTAGGCCTGGCTCGCAGTCGGCGTTCCAATTCATCCCAAAAGTGTTCAATGGGTTGAGGTCAGGGCTCTGTGCAAGCCAGTCAAGTTCTTCCACACCAATCTCGACAACCCATTTCTGTATGGACCTCGCTTTGTGCAAGGGGGCATTGTAATGCTGAAACAGACAAGGGCCTTCCCCAAACTGTTGCCACAAAGTTGGAAGCACAGAATCACCTAGAATGTCATTGTATGCTGTAGCGTTAAGATTTCCCTTCACTGGAACTAAGGGGCCTAGCCCAAACCATGAAAAATCCAGACCATTATTCATGATCCACCAAACTTTACAGATGGCATTATGCATTGGGGCAGGTAGCGTTCTCCTGGCATACGTAAAACTCAAATTAGTCCGTTGGACTGTCAGATGGTGAAACCTGATTCATCACTCCAGAGAACGCATTTCACTGCTCCAGAGTCCAATGGCGGCGAGCTTTGCACCACTCCAGCCGATGCATGGCATTGCGCATGTTGATCTGTCTTGTGTGTGGCTGCTAGGCCATGGAAACCCATTTCATGAAGCTCCCAAACAGTTGTTGTGCTGACATTGCTTCCAGAGGCAGTTTGGAACTCGGTAGTGAGTGTTTCAACTGAGGACAGATGATTTTTACGCGCTATGTACTTCAGCACTCGGCAGTCCCATTCTGTGAGATTGTTGTGAGCTTGTCGGAACTAGAAGCACAAGCATTTCGCTACACTCGCATTAACATCTGCTAACCATGTGTATGTGACAAATAAAATTTGATTTGATTTGTGTGGCCTACCACTTCGCAGCTGAGCCGTTGTTGCTTCTAGATGTTTCCACCTCACAATAACAGCACTTACAGTTGACTGGGGCAGCTCTAGCAGGACAGAAATTTGACGAACTGACTTGTTGGAAAGGTGACATCCTATGACGGTGCCACGTTGAAAGTCACTGATCTCTTCGGTATGGGCCATTCTACTGACAATTTTTGTCTATGGAGATTGCATGATGTATGCTTGATTTATACACCTGTCAGCAACAGGTGTGACTGAAGTAGCCAAATCCACGCATTTTAGTGTATACTTGGTTATCGTCAATGTAGCAGTGGAAGTTGATGTTATAATCACTGAGGATTTGGCCGAGAGGGAGCATGTAAATTAAAAACAGGATAAGCCCCAGCAATGACCCCTGTGGGACGCCGCATGTGACTGCAGACTCCTCCGATCTGGACTCTCCAATAGTGATATATTGCTTCCTATTGGAGGGGTAGGAGCTGTTTCAGTGCTGTTCAAGCGACAGCAGTGTGCTCTCTGAGACGCTGCAGGAGGATGATGTGTTCTACGGAGTCTAAAGCAGAACTGAGATCTAAGAGGAGGAGGATGCAGGGAGATCCAGAACCAGCAGCTATCAGTATGTCGGTGGTAACTTTAGCCAGAGTTGTTTCGGTGCTGTGCAAGGGCCGGAAGCCAGACTTGAAAACCTTATTAGATGACAGATGCGATTGAAGCTGGTTTGAAAATACTTTCTCTAGTACCTTAATAGGAAGGGGAGGTTGTACTACAGCCTTGCCCTTTTAGGGTGTTGTACTACAGACACAACAGCACCATCTGCTGGAGAGGATAGAAAAGGTTATGTTCCTCATAGGGCAGATAACCTTTCTAGTACCCTTTTCACACTAAAGAACCGACCAGACCAGAATCATACTGTGGTGATGCTGATATTTTCCTTTCACATTGTTCTTTCCAGCACAGTTCCTGCATCTATAGTGGATGCTTAACCAGGAGAGTGCAGTACAGCTTGGTTCGGCTCTGCTCAGCTCAATAGAGTGGAAAAGGTATAGAACACCAGGCAACACGAGAGCATTGGCCAACTAGAAAAGGGAAATAGATTTGTCTCAAGCAACTCCAGTCAATATTTGACATCCATTCATGTGCTTACATCTATTACATTCTTTGTTCCCCTGTTTTGCTCACCTGCCTGAGGATAACTCTAGTATAACTCTAGTACAATGTATCACATTTCTTATGAGATGTATGTTTTAATTGTATGTTGTCCCTGTCAAATAAACTTTACAAAGAAATAAATCATGGACAAAGTGGTAGTAGGGGGTTGATTTTACAGTGAAATTGTCCTAGAGAGGAAGCCAGGGATTAGATTTGGACTAGGCTCATATGTACAGTACCAGTCAAAAGTTTGGACACACCTACTCATTTAAGGGTTTTCTTTATTTTTACTATTTTCTACATTGTAGAATAATGGTGAAGACATCAAAACTATGAAATAACAAATATGGAATCATGTATTACCATAATTTCCGGACTATTAAGCCGCACCCACTGAATTAAAAAATATATATTATTTTGAACATAAATAAGCCGCACATGTCTATAAGCCGCAGGTGCCTACCGGTACATTGAAACAAATGAACTTTACACAGGCTTTAACGAAACACGGCTTGTAACAAAAATAAATAGGCTTTAACGAAACACGGCTTGTAACAAAAATAAATAGGCTTTAACGAAACACGGCTTGTAACAAAAAATAAAAAATTAGCAGTAAGCTTTAGTTGTCTTTTTGCACTGAGTCAATTCTTCACGCTGCTGTTTCCAACGTCTTATCATCGACTCATTAAGACCAAGCTCCCGTGCAGCAGCTCTATTTCCTTTTCCAACAGCCAGATCAATCGCCTTCAACTTGAAAGCTGCATCATATGCATTTCTCCGTGTCTTTGCCATGATGAAGGTGACAAAATGACTACCGTAATCAAAATGATGGGAAGTTTGAGAGCGCTCGATTTAATCTAAACAGTAAGCAAAAAAAGTTGTTTGACCTTAACCCGTTCAGCAATTTCATTGGTCTAATGAAAGCTTCATGCCGCCAAAAAACTGAGCACGTCACAGAATGTTTTTTTATTTTTTTTATTTTTTAAAGCGGGTAAAATCCATATATTAGCCGCATCATTGTTTAAGCCGCAAGGTTCAAAGCCTGGGAAAAAAGTTGCGTGTTATAGTCCGGAAATTACGGTAACCAAAAAAGTGTTAAACAAATCAAAATCTATTCTATATTTGAGATTCTTCAAAGTAGCCACCCATTGCCTTGATGACAGCTTTGCACACACTGGCATTCTCTCAACCAGCTTCATGAGGTAGTTACCTGGAATGCATTTCAATTAACACGTGTGCCATGTTAAAAGTTAATTTGTGGAATTTCTTTCCTTCTTAATTCGTTTGAGCCAATCAGTTGTGTTGTAACAAGGTAGGGGTGGTATACAGAAGATATTTGGTAAAATACCAATTCCATATTATTGTAAGAACAGCTCAAATAAGCAAAGAGAAACGACAGTCCATCATTACTTTAATAAGACATGAAGGTCGGTCAATGCGGAACATTTCAAGAACCCTTGAATGAGTAGGTATGATGAAACTGGCTCTCATGAGGACGGCCACAGAAAAGGAAGACCCAGAGTTACCTCTGCTGCAGAGGATAAGTTCATCAGAGTTACCAGCTTTAGCAATTGCAGCCCAAATAAATGCTTCACAGAGTTCAAGTAACAGACACATCTCAAAGCCTTGTTTTGGCCAAGAAACATGAGCAATGGGCATTAGACCAGTGGAAATCTGTCCTTTGATCTGATGAGTCCAAATTTGAGATGTTTGGTTCCAACCGCCGTGTCTCTGTGAGACGCATAGGTGAACGGATGATATCAGCATGTGTGGTTCCCACCGTGAAGCATGGAGGAGGAGGTGTGATGGTGTGGGGGTGCTTTGCTGGTGACACTGTCAGTGATTTATTAAGAAATCAAGGCACACATAACCAGCATGGCTACCACAGCATTCCGCTGCGATACTCCATCCCATCTGGTTTGTGCGTAGTGGGACTATCATTTGTTTTTCAACAGGACAATGACCCAATACACCTCCAGGCTGTGTAAGGGCTATTTGACCAAGAAGGAGAGTGATGAAGTGTTGCATCAGATGACCTGGCCTCCACAATCCCCCGACCTCAACCCAATTGAGATGGTTTGGGATAAGTTGGACCGCAGAGTGAAGGAAAAGCAGCCAACAAGTGCTCAGCTTATGTTGGAACTCCTTCAAGACTGTTGGAGAAAATAGTAAAAATAACAAAAAACCCTTGAATGAGTAGGTGTGTCCAAACTTTTGACATGTACTGTAATTGTATAGGCAGTCCAATTCTAATATATTTTCCACTATTTGGTATTTTGACCAATAATATCAGATCTTTTCACGTCAGATATTTTTCAGAACTGATCTGATTGGTCAAAAGACCAACTAGTGGAATGTTTTTTTGTCTAAACGTAGCCTTTGCTCTCGAGTGGTGCAGCGGTCTAAGGCACTGCATCTCAGTGCTAGAAGCGTCACTACAGACCTTGGTTTGACACCGGGCTGTTTCACACCCGACCGTGATCGGGAGTCCCATAGGATGGCTAACAATTGGCCCAGCGTCTTCCTGGTTAAGGGAGGGTTTGGCCGGGGTAGGCCGTCATTTTGAAATAAGAATTTGTTCTTAACTGACTTGACTAGTTAAATGAAGGTTAAAAAAATGGAATATAAAATATAATACGCCTTGGTGTGGAAAAACAAGTTGGATGTAGTGAGGGGTCACTTCTAACACTAGATGGCAATATAAGCTTACATTTCAATTCGGCAATCTGTTATCAATATCAAGCCCACTGACATATAGAATAAGAAGAAAATGATATGTTTGTTTAGAAACTAGAAATAGTTGTGCCAAAGAACTCCTATTGAAGTAACTGAAATGTTAATGTGGTGCGTTGTTTTTGTGATTCCTACCTCCTTATTGTATGTTATTTCATTTCTGTAAGGACCACAGCATCCCTGAATGTTGGAATAGTGAGACAACTCAAATGAATGTTAATTTTACATCTGGTCAGTGTATCTATAAACATGTGACTGAAATACCTCCTTATCTAACTCAGTCAATAACCTTGGCTCAGGCTCCCTACTTTTCTGAATGCTCTCCACCTCTCTCTCTCTCTGTCTCTCGCTCTCTCTCTCTCTTTCTGTTAACCCTTAGGGTTAGGGTTAACAGTCCTTTAGGGTTAGGGTTAACAGTCCTTTAGGGTTAGAGTTAACAGTCCTTTAGGGTTAGGGTTAACAGTCCTTTAGAGTTAGAGTTAACAGTCCTTTAGGGTTAGAGTTAACAGTCCTTTAGGGTTAGGGTTAACAGTCCTTTAGGGTTAGAGTTAACAGTCCTTTGGGGTTAGAGTTAACAGTCCTTTAGGGTTAGGGTTAACAGTCCTTTAGCGTTAGGGTTAACAGTCCTTTAGGGTTAGGGTTAACAGTCCTTTAGGGTTAGGGTTAACAGTCCTTTAGGGTTAGGGTTAACAGTCCTTTAGGGTTAGGGTTAACAGTCCTTTAGGGTTAGAGTTAACAGTCCTTTAGGGTTAGGGTTAACAGTCCTTTAGGGTTAGAGTTAACAGTATTTTAGGGTTAGGGTTAACAGTCCTTTAGGGTTAGGGTTAACAGTCCTTTAGGGTTAGGGTTAACAGTCCTTTAGGGTTAGGGTTAACAGTCCTTTAGGGTTAGGGTTAACAGTCCTTTAGCTTTAGGGTTAACAGTATTTTAGGGTTAGGGTTAACAGTCCTTTAGGGTTAGAGTTAACAGTCCTTTATGGTTAGTGTTAACAGTCCTTTAGCGTTAGGGTTAACAGTATTTTAGGGTTAGGGTTAACAGTCCTTTAGGGTTAGAGTTAACAGTCCTTTAGCGTTAGGGTTAACAGTATTTTAGGGTTAGGGTTAACAGTATTTTAGGGTTAGGGTTAACAGTCCTTTAGGGTTAGAGTTAACAGTCCTTTAGCGTTAGGGTTAACAGTCCTTTAGGGTTAGAGTTAACAGTATTTTAGGGTTAGGGTTAACAGTCCTTTAGGGTTAGGGTTAACAGTATTTTAGGGTTAGGGTTAACAGTCCTTTAGGGTTAGGGTTAACAGTCCTTTAGGGTTAGAGTTAACAGTCCTTTGGGGTTAGGGTTAACAGTCCTTTAGGGTTAGGGTTAACAGTCCTTTAGGGTTAGGGTTAACAGTATTTTAGGGTTAACAGTCCTTTAGGGTTAGGGTTAACAGTATTTTAGCGTTAGGGTTAACAGTCCTTTAGCGTTAGGGTTAACAGTCCTTTAGGGTTAGGGTTAACAGTCCTTTAGGGTTAGGGTTAACAGTCCTTTAGGGTTAGGGTTAACAGTATTTTAGCGTTAGGGTTAACAGTCCTTTAGCGTTAGGGTTAACAGTCCTTTAGGGTTAGGGTTAACAGTCCTTTAGGGTTAACAGTCCTTTAGGGTTAGGGTTAACAGTATTTTAGCGTTAGGGTTAACAGTCCTTTAGGGTTAGGGTTAACAGTCCTTTAGGGTTAGGGTTAACAGTCCTTTAGGGTTAGGGTTAACAGTCCTTTAGGGTTAGAGTTAACAGTCCTTTAGGGTTAGGGTTAACAGTCCTTTAGCGTTAGGGTTAACAGTCCTTTAGGGTTAGGGTTAACAGTCCTTTAGGGTTAGGGTTAACAGTATTTTAGCGTTAGGGTTAACAGTCCTTTAGCGTTAGGGTTAACAGTCCTTTAGGGTTAGGGTTAACAGTCCTTTAGGGTTAGGGTTAACAGTATTTTAGCGTTAGGGTTAACAGTCCTTTAGCGTTAGGGTTAACAGTCCTTTAGGGTTAGGGTTAACAGTCCTTTAGGGTTAACAGTCCTTTAGGGTTAGGGTTAACAGTATTTTAGCGTTAGGGTTAACAGTCCTTTAGTGTTAGGGTTAACAGTCCTTTAGGGTTAGGGTTAACAGTCCTTTAGGGTTAGGGTTAACAGTATTTTAGGGTTAGGGTTAACAGTCCTTTAGCGTTAGGGTTAACAGTCCTTTAGGGTTAGGGTTAACAGGCCTTTAGGGTTAGGGTTAACAGTCCTTTAGGGTTAGGGTTAACAGTCATTTAGGGTTAGGGTTAACAGCCCTTTAGGGTTAGGGTTAACAGTATTTTAGGGTTAGGGTTAACAGTCCTTTAGGGTTAGGGTTAACAGTCCTTTAGGGTTAGGGTTAACAGTCCTTTAGGGTTAGAGTTAACAGTATTTTAGGGTTAGGGTTAACAGTCCTTTAGGGTTAGGGTTAACAGTATTTTAGGGTTAGGGTTAACAGTCCTTTAGGGTTAGGGTTAACAGTCCTTTAGGGTTAGGGTTAACAGTCCTTTAGGGTTAGGGTTAACAGTCCTTTAGGGTTAGGGTTAACAGTCCTTTAGCGTTAGGGTTAACAGTCCTTTAGGGTTAGGGTTAACAGGCCTCTAGGGTTAGGGTTAACAGTCCTTTAGGGTTAGGGTTAACAGTCATTTAGGGTTAGGGTTAACAGTCCTTTAGGTTTAGGGTTAACAGTATTTTAGGGTTAGGGTTAACAGTCCTTTAGGGTTAGGTTTAACAGTCCTTTAGGGTTAGGGTTAACATTCCTTTAGGGACCCTTGACTTCTAAAACCAGTAGCAGGAAGAGAGGCTTCACAACCTGACCTGTGTGTTTGTTTTGGGATCCTTGTGCCCAATGATTCATACACACCGTTCCCTTAATTGGTTGCTTTTAGAACCTGCATCTTCCTCGTCACAGAGGAACCCTCTGTGTCTGTGTGTGTGCATGTGTGTGTATGAGCGAATGTGCACGTGTGAGAGTGTGTGAGACTGCGGACTGCGAGTTAGACTTTATTCATTCATTCTAGCAGACTGCCTTTCTGTTCATGAGCTCATTGGGGTCAGGTTTATTCATGCAGAGATGCTTGTGAAGGTCTGGTCTACACTGACCCTGAGTAAAATATACAGTAGCCTACAGTATTTAGCAATCTGTGGGTCCCCTGCCCTAAAACATATGAAATAACAGTCCATTCATAGGGGACAAATATATTTGTGTACAATTATAAAAATATATTTACTGTGAGCTGTTACCTGTTAGTTAGAGAAACTACTTCTCATATCATCATTACTGACTGTTTTAGAACGGCATGTCTTTAACGGTTTTGATCAGTACTGTTAGAACTGTATGTATTTAACGGTTTTGATCAGTACTGTTAGAACTGTATGTCTTTAATGGTTTTGATCAGTACTGTTAGAACTGTATGTATTTAACTGTTTTGATCAGTACTGTTAGAACTGTATGTCTTTAATGGTTTTGATCAGTACTGTTAGAACTGTATGTCTTTAACGGGTTTGATCAGTACTGTTAGAACTGCATGTCTTTAAAGGTTTTGATCAGTACTGTTAGAACTGTATGTTTTTAACGGGTTTGATCAGTACTGTTAGAACTGTATGTCTTTAACGCTTTTGATCAGTACTGTTAGAACGGTTTTGATTAGTACTGTTAGAACTGCATGTCTTTAACGGTTTTGATCAGTACTGTTAGAACTGTATGTATTTAACTGTTTTGATCAGTACTGTTAGAACTGCATGTCTAACGGTTTTGATCAGTACTGTTAGAACTTTATGTCTTTAACGGGTTTGATCAGTACTGTTAGAACTGCATGTCTTTAACGGTTTTGATTAGTACTGTTAGAACGGTTTTGATCAGTACTGTTAGAACTGCATGTCTTTGACGGTTTTGATCAGTACTGTTAGAACTGTATGTATTTAACTGTTTTGATCAGTACTGTTAGAACTGCATTTCTTTAACGGTTTTGATCAGTACTCTTAGAACTGTGTACATCTTTCCCTCACCAGGATGACTCTATAACTTTCCCTCTGTAGGACTTTTCTGAGCATACGTTTCTTTAACCAGATCTACTCTATGCATATCTTTCCCTTACTAGAACTAGACTTTATAAAGCGGTTCCCGAAAGGAACGTGTTGGCTATAGAGCGTCTATTCATCCTTAGAGCCACATAAAGTATACCCAAACAGACACTGGCTGATCCAACTACACACACACACAACCACACACACAATCCCCTCCCCAAACACACCCACACACAGTCGGTGAAGACTGCAGCATTGTGCGACACAGAGTAGGTGTGAGGTCAGACAGTACTAAGTGCTCCCTCTCTGGATTTGGCTCACAGGAAAAGACCAATGATTTGGAGGACTGGAGCTCTGAGACAAGCTCTTGTGTCCTCTAGCCAGCTGGGAAAAGGAGGGAGGGCGGACGAGGAGGGAGAGAAGGGAGGGAGGCTAGGAGGGAGGGCGGTAGTTACAAATGCCCAATCTAACTCACTAAAACTCTGACCGTGCTTTTAGAGAAACGTCAGATCTGCTCTGTGGAGGAGAGAAGTATTAAACAGAGGTAAACAGCGTAAGGTAAAAAATCCTTAGGCACAGATCTAGGATCAACTCTGATTTCTAACAAAAACTGACCTCAGATCAGTGTCTAGAAGCAACTTCTTCCTACTTTGAGATCTCATCTGTCTCATTATCTTTCTTTGGATTACTGGACAACTATAACTAACTCTGGGTTTGCCGGTGTTAACCCTTAGACAACTATAACTAACACTGGGTTCGCTGGTGTTAATCCCTGGACAACTATAACTAACCCTGGGTTCGCTGGTGTTAAACCTTGGACTGCATGGCTGCTGTGGGAAAGAGATGATGATTGACTATGGTGAGTTTTTACCTCTCACGTTGTATGCAAGGGTTGAATTGGAATATATTGATACTGTTCCCAAACTGTGTCTTTTTCTATAATGAATTTTATGAATCAATTTCTATGAAATTCTTTGTTATTTACCATACTAAGGTGGTGTAAAGGTTTTCCCATTACCCAAATTCAATTGAATAACTCCTTAGTGGAAAGACGGATGTTGTCTGTTTTACAAAGAATATTAACAGAGAATACTGTCCATATCATACCGTAATTCACACAGCAATATCATATTGGTAATGTGTGATTCTTTAACTTATGACTTAAGTCTATGTAATGAAGATAGTTTACACAGGAAGAGTTTTGAATCTATTACTCAGGAAGAGTTTTGAATCTATTACACAGGAAGAGTTTTGAATCTATTACTCAGGAAGAGTTTTGAATCTATTACTCAGGAAGAGTTTTGAATCTATTACTCAGGAAGAGTTTTGAATCTATTACTCAGGAAGAGTTTTGAATCTATTACTCAGGAAGAGTTTTGAATCTATTACTCAGGAAGAGTTTTGAATCTATTACTCAGGAAGAGTTTTGAATCTATTACTCAGGAAGAGTTTTGAATCTATTCCACAGGGTCCTGGGATCCATAAAATACTTTGGATGATATTTTGCAACTATCAAAATTGGTTGCAGAGCAGTTCAATGGTGCACTTGTTGGCCTTGAGAGATGGATGTGTGTATACAAGCATGCACACGCACACACGCACACACAGACACACGCACACACAGACACACGCACACACGCACACACACGCACACACACTCACACACACACACACACACACACACACACACACACACACACACACACACACACACACACACACACACACACACACACACACACACACACACACACACACACACACACACACACACACACACACACACACTGAGTAGACCAATTATGTAACACTGTGTGTGTCCAGCAGCTCCAAGACATTTAAAAACACAAATAGCCAAGTGAATACAGGGGTGGACGGGCAAGGTTTCCTCTTTGGCTAACACACAGGGACACATTACATTTTTGGCCGAAGAATGCTAGCCCATGCTAGCCACAGACTGGACACTCTGGTTATACACTGCATACTTAGCATTCCACATAAACACACAACAAAACTTAAGTTGACAGTTATCCAGACTGAATTTAAAGGAAAACTCCACCCCAAAACTATATTTTGGTGTTTGTTTCATTAGTACATTGTTGATATTGCCCCAAAATGCCAGCAATAACGTTTTCAAGATATATAACTTTCAAAATCTTATCTTGAAAACTGTATTGCTGACATGCAAAACACTTTGGGAGTATATTAACAATGGACTAATGAAACAAATACCAAAATATCGTTTTTGGGTGGAATTGTCCTTTCAGTAAACATCCAGAAATGATGCCATTGAAGGGCTATCTAGGATTCCTACAACATCACCGTTTTAGTAGTTGATCTGAGCTCATGGCATGTAATGGTTATATTCTTCAAGAATCAATGGCTGTTTATCTTTAATTTAAAAGTAAAAAAATGGATGTGACAATCCTAGTTGGCCCCTTTAAATGTGGAGTTGATTCTAATCCAACCAAATCCAGCTACAGGATGTGAATACATTCATTATCCATGATTGAGTGACTTGACAGAAGGCACTGTAAAGTTATCGAAAATAAAACATTGTTATGTTATGTCCTTTAACCAAAGCTCCCCTCAGAAGGAAAAAAGATCTCATGTAAATACGGAACAACACACACTTTGTTTGCCTCCCTCGTCTGCAGAGGTCCACCCCCCCCCCCTCTTTCTAAATCAGGTCCTATTGCACTCAGTAATGCCAGCTCTCCGCTGCAGCTTATGGGCAGAATATGTGTTTTCTGTGAGAGCACTGGCATTCACGCATGCACGACTAGTGAGCGTGCGTGCGCGCACACACACACACACACACACACACACACACACACACACACACACACACACACACACACACACACAGCTTCATATACAGCCCTCTCTTTCTCTCTCTCTCTCTTCCCGATCCTAAGTTCTGAAAACAGTGTTACTGCTGTGTCCCATTACATCAATAGACTTTATTTGTGTCAGAGGAAATTCCGAGTCACTCTGTAGTGCTGCTGTTCCATTGCTGGAAGAAGTGAACGTTCCTCCCTTAAGTCCTTTAAACAAGTGACCTTATACCAGAGGATTATACAAAACAGACCTAGAAATACACACAGTCACCAACTCTGTGCCTGGCAAGGGCCTAGAAATATAATGACTGGCATGGGTTCACTCAATATGGCCGCCGGTCCACCCATCATTGTACATTGACTTTAATGAGAAAGGCTCTTCTAGTTATTCTATTTCAATGGGCCTAATAGCGCCAAGTACTGGAGTATAGAACCGACTGAAAACCTGGCCAGTAGATGCTGAGTACCTAGATACTATGATGAGATGTGTATATTGCTTTTTCCTAAATGCATTTCTGGCAATGTGCTTAACAATAACCTGGGCCTGACCCCTAAAGATATGATAGCAGTAGCAGGAGCAGTACAGGGGCTGCTATGGACAACCTCCCTAAGACTAAGTACCTTGAGAGGAACCAGGATCTAAAGAAGGAGTCCATCCTCCTCTTGTTTGGCAGGTAGAAAGAGAGACAGAGAAGGGGGAGGAGAGAGAGAGACAGAGAAGGGGGAGGAGAGAGAGAGATAGAGAAAGGGAGGAGAGACAGAGGAGGGAGAGGAGAGAGAGAGAGATAGAGAAAGGAGGAGAGATAGAGGAGGGAGAAAGAAAGATACGTGGGGATGAGAGACAGAGAGGTCTCGGGCAGCAGTGAACAGTAAACAGAGAAAGATAGAGGGAGACCTTCGACAAACCTACAACATGGTGCAGATCTGTGTCTCCAGTCTATCTACTGTATCTGAGCTGAGGGATTATTACCCAGCCTGAAGCATTTACAACAAACACACTAAATGGGACTGTGTGCATGCAAGTGTGTGTGTGTGTGTGTGTGTGTGTGTGTGTGTGTGTGTGTGTGTGTGCGTGTGTGTGTGTGTGTGCTGCTTGCTTCATTATTACAATAATGACAAACATCCTTCCATTATCAGAGCTAACAATTTTCTTTAAAAAAAACAACTTGTGTGGCACATGGGGTTTCCACTTAACCTCCCGTCTGTTATTGGAAGACCTATCCGTTACATTACAACATAGTGTTGTATCAACCACCATACAGAGAGGTATTTGTCAGCATGTGGAGTCACAGCTCCTGTGGAAGTCAACTCTTGTGGACCTTGGCCAGGGAACACAGAGAGCAGGGAAGAAACCAAAAACATATGGCTAGGACAGGGTTGTGTGTGTGTGTGTGTGTGTGTGTGTGTGTGTGTGTGTGTGTGTGTGTGTGTGTGTGTGTGTGTGTGTGTGTGTGTGTGTGGAGGGGGGAAACGAAGACCCAATATGCATTGGCTCAGCATGAGAGAGGCCTGTCAGTCAGGATTTCTTATAACATGTTATGTCATTGATATGACAGTCTTATGTAACCCTTATGACACAGGGTTCATAAAGTCTTAACTTTCCATCTTTTTGTTAATACATTTTTTTACTTGTCATATTTTATTTCTATTCTTGTGCATTATTGACAGGCATTATTGACAGGCATTATTGCAGAGAATTGCTCTCTCTCCAGATGACTGGAATGATTTACATTCCAAGCTGTCTGTTTTTTTTCATTATTGCAGTTGGTCTTAACAACAGTTGTAACATGGGTCGTATAAAGGGGACCAAGGCGCAGCGTGTAAAGTGCTCATATTTCCTTTTAATGATAACACTTAAACAAAATAACAAAAACGACAGTTCCGTCAGGTACATAGACAAAACGAAAAACAACTACCCACAAAAAACCCTACTTAAATATGATCTCCAATCAGAGGCAACGAGGACCAGCTGCCTCCAATTGGAGATCAACCCAAAAAAACAACCTAGAAATAGAAAACCTAGAACACAACATAGAAATAGAAAACAGAAAAACACAAAACACCCCCTGTCACGCCCTGACCTACTCTACTATAGAAAATTACATCTTACTAGGGTCAGGACGTGACAGTACCCCCCCCCCCCACCCAAAGGTGCAGACTCCGAATGCAGCAAACCAAAAAAAAAACATGAATCAAAAGGGAGGGTAGGGAGGGTGATAATTGTCTATGGCGGCTCAAATGCAGTCCACATAACCTTAACCTCCAGCATAGGAGGCGGCTCCGGTTCTGGGCGTATTCCCCGCTCCACCCGCTGATCCTTCTGCTTTATTACCACCTGACCGTGGATCGTCGTCAAAGGAACCAGACTGCAGATCATTGCTGGAGGTTCTGGGCTGCGGGCCGCCGCTGGAGGTCCTGGGCTGCGGGCCGCCGCTGAAGGCTCTGGGCTGCGGACCGCTGTTGAAGACTCTGGGCTGCGGACCGCCGTTGAAGACTCTGGGCTGCGGACCGCCGTTGAAGACTCTGGGCTGCGGACCGCCGCTGAAGACTCTGGGCTGTGGACCGCCGTTGAAGACTCTGGGCTGCGGACCGCCGTTGAAGACTCTGGGCTGCGGACCGCCGTTGAAGACTCTGGGCTGCGGACCGCCGCTGAAGACTCTGGGCTGTGGACCGCCGTTGAAGACTCTGGGCTGCGGACCGCCGTTGAAGACTCTGGGCTGCGGACCGCCGTTGAAGACTCTGGGCTGCGGACCGCCGCTGAAGACTCTGGGCTGCGGACCGCCGTTGAAGACTCTGGGCTGCGGACCGCCGTTGAAGACTCTGGGCTGCGGACCGCCGTTGAAGACTCTGGGCTGCGGACCGCCGCTGAAGACTCTGGGCTGTGGACCGCCGTTGAAGACTCTGGGCTGAGGACCGCCGTTGAAGACTCTGGGCTGCGGACCGCCGTTGAAGACTCTGGGCTGCGGACCGCCGTTGAAGACTCTGGGCTGCGGACCGCCGTTGAAGACTCTGGGCTGCGGACCGTCGCTGAAGACTCTGGGCTGTGGACCGCCGTTGAAGACTCTGGGCTGCGGACCGCCGCTGAAGACTCTGGACTGGGGAGCGTAGATGGAGGCTCTGGACTGCGGAGCGTAGCTGGAGTCTCCGGACTGGGGAGCGTAGCTGGAGGCTCCGGACTGGGGAGCGTCACTGGAGGCTCCGGACTGGGGAGCGTCGCTGGAGGCTCCGGACTGGGGAGCGTCGCTGGAGGCTCCGGACTGGGGAGTGTTGCTGGAGGCTCCGGACAGAAAAGCATCGCCGGAGGCTCCGGACTGGGAGGCGTCATTATAGGTTCCGGACTAATGACCGTTGCTGTTGGCTCCATGCCATGGATCATCTCTACAGGTTCTGCGCCAAGGATCATCACTGGAGGCTTCTTACCATGGATTATCTCTATAGGTGCCGGGCCATGGATTATTCCTACAGGCTTCGTGCCATGGTTTATCCCTACAGGCTCCGGACCATTTATAATCCCTCCAGGCTTTTTGCCAAGGATTATTTCTTCAGGTTCCGGGCCATGGATTACCTCTTCAGGCTTCATGCCATGGAATATCCCTACAGGCTCCGGGCCATGGATCATCACTAGAGGCTTAGTGTCATGGATCATCTCTACAGGCGTCGGACCATCGATTATCACTGGAGGCTTTGTACGTAGAGCTGGAACAGGTCTCACCGGACTGGGGAGACGCACTGAGGACCGAGTGCTCAAAGCAGGCACCGGCCGTACTGGGTTATGGATGCGCACTGGAGGGAGAGTGCGAAGAACAGGCACAGGACGTACTGGATTCTGGAGGCGCACTGGAGGGAGAGCGCGAGGAGCAGGCACAGGACGTACTGTGCTATGGAGGCGCACTGGAGAGAAAGTGCGAGAGGCAGGCACATGCTCACCACAAAAAGCACGGGGAGTTGACTCAGGCCTCACCCCTGGCCCAGACAAACTACCCGTGTGCCCCCCCCCCCAAAAAAAAATGTTTTTGGGGGCTGCCTCTCGTTCTTCCCAGGTAGGCTCCGGTGTCTCTCGATTACCTGGCCCCAGGTCCAATTTCTCCTCTCCGTCCACTCACTATGTGACCAGGTGTCCATTTCAGCCTGGGCATGCCGCTTGATCCAATCACGGTGGATAGTTCTGTAACATGGGTCATATAAAGGGGACCAAGGCGCAGCATGTAAAGTGCTCATATTTCCTTTTAATGATAACACTTAAACAAATGAACAAAAACGACAGTTCCGTCAGGTACATAGACAAAATGGAAAACAACTACCCACAAAAACCCAGGAAGAAAAACCCCTATTTAAATATGATCTCCAATCAGAGGCAATGAGGACCAGCTGCCTCCAATTGGAGATCAACCCAAAAAACAACAACATAGAAATAGAAAACCTAGAACACAAACATAGAAATAGAAAACATAGAAAAACACAAGACACCCCTTGTCACGCCCTGACCTACTCTACTATAGAAAATGACATCTTACTAGAGTCAGGACGTGACAAAAGGCATCATTCCACCATGTGTCACATCTGTCGGAAGTATTGGACCAAGGCGCAGCGTGTAAAGTGCTCATCTTCTTTTATTAACGTGAACACTTAACCAAAAACAGTTAAGAACACTTAACCAAAAACGACAAAACAGTTCTGTAAGGTGCACAGACTATACGGAAAACAACCACCCACAAACGCAAAGGAAAAAACAGGCTGCCTAAGTATGGCTTCCAATCAGAGACAATGAAAGACACCTGCCTCTGATTGGAAACCATACTCGGCCACACATAGAAAATGAACATAGAAAATGAAAACTAGAACAAATCCCCATGAAACAAACCAACCCCAAAACACACCAAAACAACACCCCCTGCCACGCCCTGACCATACTACAACGACAAATGACCCCTTTTACTGGTCAGGACGTGACACCATGAATGAAGTGTTTTGTAAATGATCTAGTTCACTGGGCTGGGAACATCCAGTACCCAATGTTATTTTGAAGCGGCACTGATAGCAATTTTTATTGGTTGTGTGACACCATCAGAACAACAACCAACCAATATGTGGGCAGAACTTAAAAAGTGTGTGCAAGCAAGGAGGCCTACAAACCTGACTCAGTTACACCAGCTCTGTCAGGAGGAATGGGCCAAAATTCACCCAGCTTGTTGTGGGAAGCTTGTGGAAGGCTACCCGAAACATTTGACCAGAGTTAAACAATTTAAAGGCAATGCTACCAAATACTAATTGAGTGTATGTAAACTTCTGACCCACTGGGAATGTGATGAAAGGAATAAAAGCTGAAGTAAATCATTCTCTCTACTATTATTCTGACATTTCACATTCTTAAAATAAAGTGGTGATCCTAACTGACCTAAAACAGGGAATTTTTCCTTGGATTCAATGTCAGGAATTGTGAAAAACTGAGTTTAAATGTACTTGGCTAAGGTGTATGTAAACTTCCAACTTCAACTGTACAAGAGGTACCAGTATTGAGTTGATGATAATTTATCTATATACAAGAGGTACCAGTACTGAGTTGATGATAATTTATCTATATACAAGATGTACCAGTACTGAGTTGATGATAATTTATCTATATACAAGAGGTACCAGTACTGAGTTGATGATAATTTATCTATATACAAGGGGTACCAGTACTAAGTTGATGTGCAGGGGGATGAGGTCATTGAGGTAGACGTACAGTACCAGTCAAAAGTTTGGACACACCTTCTCATTAAAGGGTTTTTCTTTATTTTACTATTTTCTACATTATAGAATAATAGAAGACATAAACTATGAAATAACACATGAAATCATGTACTTTAGTGACCAAAAAAAGTGGTAAACAAATCAAATTATATTTTATATTTTATATTTCAAAGTAACCACCCTTGGCCTTGATGATGCACACTCTTGGCATCCTCTCAACCAGCTTAATGAGGTAGTCACCTGGAATGCATTTCAATTAGCAGGTGTGCCTTGTTAAAAGTTAATTTGTGGAATTTCTTTCCTTCATAATGCATTTGAGCCAATCAGTTGTGTTGTGACAAGGTAATGGTGATATACAGAAAACAGCCCTATTTGGTAAAAGACCAAGTCCATATTATGGCAAGAACAGCTCAAATAAGCAAAGAGAAACGACGGGTCATCATTACAATGGTCCATTAGAAAATAGTAAAAATTAAGAAAAACCCTTGAATGAGTAGGTGTGTCCAAACTTTTGACTGGTACTGTACATGTAACTACACTCTTAGAAAGAGGTGCTATCTAGAACCTTAAAGGGTTCTTTGACTGTCCCCATAGGATAACCCTTTGAAGAACTATTTTTGGTTCCAGGTAGAACCCTTATCGGTTCCATGTAGAACCTTTTCTACAGAGGGTTCTACATGAAACCCAAAAGGGTTCTACCTGGAACAAAAAAGGGTACTCCCTTTTGGAACTCTTTTTTCTAAGAGTGTAGGGATAAGGTGACTAGACAACAGGGTAGATAATAAACAGTAGCAGCTGCATCATTTGAAATGTGTATCGGTTTGTTTACTTTATTATGTAGGGGTTTTCCGTTCTAAGTTATGCACTCCAAATGGCACCCTATTCCCTATTTAGTGCACTACTTGTCACCAGGGCTCATAAGGCCAATTGGGAGGCACTTTGTGAGCCCAGAACAATCCCAGTGCAGATCTCCGTTAGTGTAGTTACTGTAAGTTCATGATATCCGTGACCTCAAATCCCGTGGGAAGGAGCTTTGGTGTATGTGTCCGTGCACATGTGTGTATGTGTGTGCACGTTTGTATATTAATGGGTGTCTGTGTTTGCGCGTGCCTGTGTGTGCAGTGTGTGCAGTGTGAATGTTAGGAGTCTGATTAAGCCATATTCAGGAGGCTCTAGCAGCAACATGCTGCTGTTTTCAGGGAAGAAAAGATCTCTTATCTTAAACTCCACCATTACTTCAGCAGATTCTCAGAACACTTATGACACACACAAGCACACAAGCATGCATGGACACACACACACAGACGCATGCAGACACACACATACACACGTACACATACACACACACAGACATGCTTCCTAATTGAATTTTCGAATTTCCCTGCAGAGTGTCCCTCTCCATTAGCCTGTGTGCCGGCCGGGAGGAGTGTGTGTGAGAGTGTGTTAGCACCACACACACACGCAGCACACACACACACTCTAACGGCCATGCCCCAGAGATACTCCTACCAGAAGAGGAAAGCCAGCACGGCAGCAGCTCGGAGGATGGAGAGGCGAGGCAGGGACTCTGGGAAGACCAACAACACCAACACAAGCCACAGCCACCGCTCCAAGAAGCTAGCCATGCTCTCCAGGTATGGAATCTGTTTGTTGCACACAGCTCGTCAGGCTGGTTGATTTGGTCTAAGCCAACGTGTAGCGGAATTACAGGACAGCCTCGCTGGGTGCCTAATGCCTTTTTGGTTGGAATACGAGGTACAGTAGCAACGGTTTACCTTTTCCTTTTCCCTTCTTCATCTTCTTCTTCTTCCCTCCAGGTCCCTGATCCTCTGTCACTCCAGGGCCAGTGATGACTGCCCCAGCCCCGAAGAGAGACCACCAGGGGAGGGCTGGGAGGGAGACGGGGGCTTGGGGAGAGATGGGAAGGTGGACAGGGAGGTGGAGAGGTCCCGGAAGAAGATCCAGGAAGGACCCCAGGAGAGTGGAGGAACTATGCAGGCATCTACACAGCCACCCATAGGGACCACCAACACACTCAGGGCTACAGGAGAACACAAGAGGAATATGAGGAGGTCCTTCAGTATCAAGGTATGAATGGGGGTAATTTGCATATCACATTATGGCATTTTGTTTGGACATTTCAATGATGTATTACATCATAATGTGGCGCTAAGCCAACAGGGTTGCTGTTTGCAAAGTGGCATTAACAATGTATGTCTCCTGGTCCTGAATTATGACTGTTATGCACTAAGTGCTATCGTTGCATTCGCTGTTTTTATCAATGCATTTGTAGAAATAATGTGAAAAGATTTTTTATGGACATAATAATTATTAATGCACATCATACACAGTATTACTTAACTAGGAAAACTATGATAAGAAGTTTTAATGAATCTGCAAAAACTAAAAATGTATGTCAGTCCAGGCCCTCAGGCAGTGTATTGGTCAGACATGTAGATCCTTTCTCAGCTGACAGCTAGGCATCAAGATGGATTAGCATACCGTGTTCATGTACTGTACATGTTGCGTGTTCAGGCTGTTACTGCTACTCCAGGAGGAAACAAGCTAAACACTCTGGCCTTCAAAAGCACATGACTTCCTTCTTGTTATGTGTGGTGGGTAGAGAGTGTTAGTTGCTCAAAAGGGGTCAGATACGCACTTGAAACACGGATATTCTCAAAAATCATGCACTGAAGGCAATGGGAGATTTGTGAGGGGGAAATGAATAATGCATGTCGATCTCAAGTTAGGTTTCGTCTCAATATGAAAAACATTTAGGAGAAAAAATCTACAACACAGTATTGTATGTGAAGATTGAGTCCAGAGTATGAAGAACTCCTGGTCCTACCCATAATATAGTCTGGAATGTGTTCCTCTAGTCATCTCTGTCTGCACTGTGTTTCTTGTGCAAATGCATAACATCAGTCACATGGCCTGTGTGTCAGAGGCCTGAGTGCTGCTGTTGGGCCTGTTTAACTCACACACAAAGACAGTGTTTGTTGTGAACCGGGGAGGGAGAGAGGCATTAGGCCACAGTGGAAGTAGAGACATGTTAACTAGCTAACACAAGGCTATGAGGACATTGCACTGATGTCATAGAGCCTCGGGACAATGTGGCCATGTTCAAATAATGAATAAATGCACCCTTCGTTCCTTCATCCCTCCCCTATTTGAGGTTATGACTGGTCTGTTAGTCTTCCTCCTAGCTATGTGTTATAAGATAAAAGCCTCACGTCTGTCAGTAGCTGTGAACTCACCTGGCTGATTCTATTCAGGCCAATCTTTAGCCAGATTGATGTCAGGAAGTAGTGTTCAGTGGCAGACTGATTATGTTCAGGCCAACCGTCAGTCAGATTGATGTCAGGAAGTACTGCTCCGTAGCAGAACATAAATCAGAGTTCATGAATGAATGAACGCTTCTTACTTCATCATTAGGATAACATGAGGACTATGTCACAAGACAATGTGATCATATGGACATTCAAAGAGAACCCCAAGGCTACCCTAAAGTTTATGAATGAACTCTGCTCATCAACGTTAGGTGGATTCCATGTCAACTCATTAAGAATGAATTTGTTGATACCGAAGCGGAAGGCTGTCATATAAAAACTGTCATACAAAAATCCTACTGTTGATTATGACAAGACACACCTGGTGGGTGAGACAGAGGAGAGAGCTTGTTAGTGTCCAACCGGTCACAAATGAATTGAGAAGTTCAGATAGAAAAAAAGTATTGATTCCTTTTTCAAATCAACCCCTGAATTGGCCCAGGAGAAATGGAATTGAGCCCAATCCTGCTACTCTGAGCTGACAGAAGGCTATGTCACAGGACTGTCGATAACAGACATTCAGATACATGGAAAAAGATCACAAGTGAAACAAACAGTTCAATGTGTTTTTACATTGTTTTGTATTTATATCCTGTGCCACATTAGAATGTGTGTTTAATACCTCTGGGTTGTTGTTCTTTATATTCAGATAGAGATATATAATGGAAGAAGGAGAGACATTGAAAGGGATATAGAGAGGGGGTTCCTTGTGCTGCAGGTTACAGTTTTACCCACCAGCCCAGACACAGGCACTGCACCCCACAGTCAGACTACAGCATTTTACCTCAAACAATGTAAAGCCATAGTGGGTGTGGGGCAATACCTTTACAATAGTTCCAAACATGGCTCCTGCATTTCATAAGGACAATGTCTTGTTAGATTTAAGTTAATCATATGGTTTTCTTTAAAAAGGAGCCTAAACACACTAGTGGTTGTCTCATAAAGGTAACTTACACACACTGTGGTACAGTTCATAGACCTATAAAAGCTTTACTACTCTGCTATTTGTTCTGAAGCTGTCAACCCGTTAACTCAAGGTCTTGATTTGGTCATAAAGCTGGCTTTTAAAACCCTGCATAGAGGTGCCCTTGTGTTGGCTCTGCTGGACTGGACTGTGTTGGTATAAGGAAAGGCCTGGGGGGCCATATGTATCTAACGTCTCAGAGTAGGAGAGCTGATTTAGGACCAGCTTTGCCTTTTAGATCACTATGAATAAGATAATACAGACAGGGGTGACCTGATCCTAGATCAGCACTCCTACTCTGAGCTGCTCGATACATATGCAGTATATGTACAGTGGCCCTAAAGTTGTACGGTGGCCTTAATGGCCAAATTAGCTATGTTCCAGGCAATGTGTTGCCTTAACCCCTCTGAAGATCCATCCCCAACTTCCCTGGTTTTACTCTCTGAACAAACATATTTCATGCTATTGTAATATGTTGGAACCATCTATAGGAACCATTCAAATCAGCATAATGCGGCTTCATCAACTGAGTGCCTTTTCACATACTTGTATCGCTCCTTGACTTCTAACACCCTTGTCTAATGAATGGCACCGGAGAAGAAGGCTGACGTTTTACGTGTTCCTATCCAATTGTGTTTTTTGTGTTTCTTTGCATTGTTTGTAACTTATTTTGTACATAATGTTGCTGCTACCATCTCTTATGACCAAAAATAATTTCTGGACATCAGAACTGCGATTACTCACAACGATCTGTCAGAATCCTATTTTTCCTTTAACGAGTCCGACAAGCCCGACGTGAATGACATACTGCTTTCCCGGGAACAGGCCCAGAGCCCCGTCATTTGCGTGAAGAGAAGGCAGAGAAAAAGGGGCCGGAGGGCGGGCTGCCTTCTGAGAATTTGTAGGCGATCGACTAAACCCCCACTTCCTTCCATTCTGCTAGCAAACGTGCAATCTTTGGAAAATAAAATAGATGACCTACGCGGAAGATTAAACTACCAACGGGACATTCAAAACTGTAATATCTTATGTTTCATGGAGTCGTGGCTGAATAACGACATTATCAACATACAGCTGGCTGGTTATAAGCTGTATCGGCAGGATAGAACAGCGGCGTCTGGTAAGACAAGGGGCGGTGGACTATGTATTTTTGTAAATAACAGCTGGTGCACGATATCTAAGGAAGTCTCAAGGTTTTGCTTGTCTGAGGTAGAGTATCTCATGATAAGCTGTAGACCACACCATCTACCTAGAGAGTTTTTATCTGTGTTTTCCGTAGCTGTCTACATACCACCACAGACTGAGGCTGGCACTAAGACCGCACTCAATTAGTTGTATTCCGCCATAAGCAAACAGGAAAATGCTCACCCAGAGGCGGTGCTCATAGTGGCCGGGAACTTTAATGCAGGGAAACTTAAATCGGTCTTACCAAATTTCTATCAGCATGTTAAATGTGCAACCAGAGGGGAAAAAAACTGGACCACCTTTACTCCAAACACAGAGACGCATACACAACTCTCCCTCGCCCTCCATTTAGCAAATCTGACCATAATTCTATCCTCCTGATTCCTGCTTACAAGCAAAAATTAAAGCAGGAAGCACCAGTGACTCGATCAATAAGTGGTCAGATGAAGCAGATGCTAAGCTCCGCGACTGTTTTGCTAGCACAGACTGGAATATGTTCCGGGATTGCTCCGATGGCATTGAGCAGTACACCACATCAGTCATTGGCTTCATCATTAAGTGCATCGATGACGTCGTCCCCACAGTGACCGTACGTACATACCCCAACCAGAAGCCATGGATGAAAGGCAACATCAGCACTGAGCTAAAGGCTAGAACTGCCGCTTTCAAGGAATGGGACTCTAACCCGGAAGTTTATAAGAAATCCTGCTATGCCCTCCGACAAACCGTTAAACAGGCAAAGCGTCAATTCAGGACTAATATCGAATCGTACTACACCGGCTCTGACGCTCATCGGATGTGGCAGGACTTGCAAACCATACAGACTGCAAAGGGAAGCACAGCCGAGAGCTGCCCAGTGACACGAGGCTATTAGACGAGCTAAACTACTTCTATGCTCTCTACGAGGCAAATAACACTGAAACATGCATGAGAGCACCAGCTGTTCCAGAAGACTGTGTGATCATGCTCTCAGCAGCCGATGTGAGTAAGACCTTTAAACAGGTCAACATTTACAAGGCCGCAGGGCCAGACGGATTACCAGGACATGTACTGCGAGCATGCGCTGACCAACTGGCAAGTGTCTTCACTGACATCAACCTCTCCCTGTCCAAGTCTGTAATACCAGCATGTTTTAAGCAGACCACCATAGTCCCTGTGCCCAAGAACACTAAGGTAGCCTGCCTAAATGACTACCGACCCATAGCACTCACGTCTGTAGTGCTGAGGTCAGAGACCTGGCTGTGTGGTGCCAGGACAACAACCTCTCGCTCAACGTGATCAAGACAAAGGAGATGATAGTGGACTACAGGAAAAAGAGGGTCGAGCACGCCCCCATTCTCATCGATGGGGCTGTAGTGGAGCAGGTTGAGAGCTTCAAGTTCCTTGGTGTCCACATCACCAACAAACTAACATGGTCCAAGCACACCAAGACAGTCGTGAAGAGGGCACGACAAAACCTATTCCCCCTCAGGAGACTGAAAAGATTTGGCATGGGTCCTCAGATCCTCTAAAAGTTCTACAGCTGCACCATCAAGAGTATCCTGGCTGGTTGCATTACTGCCTGGTATGGCAACTGTTTGGCCTCCGACCGCAAGGCACTACAGAGGGTAGTGCGAATGGCCCACTACATCAGAGGGGCAAAGCTTCCTGCATCCAGGACCTCTATACCAGGCGGTGTCAGAGGAAGGCCCTAAAAATTGTCAAAGACTCCAGCCACCCTAGTTATAGACTGTTCTCTCTGCTACCGCATGGCAAGCAGTACCGGAATGCCAAGTCTAGGTCCAAGAGGTTTCTAAACAGCTTCTACCTCCAAGCCATAAGACTCCTGAACATCTAATCAAATGGCTACCCAGACAATTTGCATTGCCTCCACCCCCCCTTTTACACCCCTGCTACTCTCTGTTGTTATCATCTATGCATAGGCACTTTAATAACTCTACCTACATGTACCTCAATTACCTCGAGTAACCGGTTTCCCTGCACATTGACTCTGTACCGGTACCCCCCTTGTATATATTCTCGCTATTGTTATTTTACTGCTGCTTTTTAACTGCTTGTTACTTTTCTTTCTTATTCTTATTTGTACTTTATTGTTGGTTAGGGGCTCGTAAGTAAGCATTTCACTGTAAGGTCTACACCTGTTCGGCGCATGTGACTAATAACATCTGATTTGATTTGAAGAAAACAAAGTTGAGCATGTTGTAACCTCATCTCTCCTGGGACTGTATTGGAGCAGGAGAGTACTTCCCCTGCATAGAGGTGCTCTTGTGCTAATGCTCTGTCCTATTGGCACAGGAGAGTACTGCCCCTTCATAGATATCCACTTGTGCTAACTATCTGTCCTATTGGCGCAAGAGAATACTGCCCCTGCATAGATATCCCCTTGTGTCAACTATCTGTCCTATTGGCGCAGGAGAGTACTGCCCCTGCATAGATATCCCCTTGTGCTAACTATCTTTCCTATTGGCACTGGAGAGTACTGCCCCTGCATAGATATCCACTTGTGCTGACTATCTGTCCTATTGGCGCAGGAGAGTACTGCCCCTGCATAGATATCCACTTGTGCTAACTATCTGTCCTATTGGCGCAGGAGAATACTGCCCCTGCATAGATATCCCCTTGTGTCAACTATCTGTCCTATTGGCGCAGGAGAGTACTGCCCCTGCATAGATATCCCCTTGTGCTAACTATCTTTCCTATTGGCACTGGAGAGTACTGCCCCTGCATAGATATCCACTTGTGCTAACTATCTGTCCTATTGGTGCAGGAGAGTACTGCCCCTGCATAGATATCCACTTGTGCTAACTATCTGTCCTATTGGCACTGGAGAGTACTGCCCCTGCATAGATATCCACTTGTGCTAACTATCTGTCCTATTGGTGCAGGAGAGCAGTATCTGGAGGATGTGTGTAACTACGGGGGCGGGTAAGGAGGGTCTGGGCCGGCAGACTGGCGATAGCAGCCCCCAGACGGAGGACAAAGAACCCAGTGTGGAGCGAGGGGGGAAGGGAGGAGGAGATGGACACAGGTAGCAAGCCATACAGATATAAGCAGACAGCTATAATGCTTTATTACTTGTTATAAGCATATCTGGGCCTTTATAATGTCTTCTTAAAGGGATACATCGGGATTATATCAATGAGGTTCTTTATATACACTATATATACAAAAGTTTGTGGACACCCCTTCAAATGAGTGGATTTGGCTATTTCAGCCACACCTGTTGCTGACAGGTGAGTAAAATCGAGCACACAGCCATGCAATCTCCATAAACATTGGCAGTAGAATGGCCTTACTGAAGAGCTCAGTGACTTTCAACGTGGCACCGTCAAAGGATGCCATCTTTCCAACAAGTCAGTTTGTCAAATTTCTGGCCTGCTAGAGCTGCCTGGTCAACTGTAAGTGCTGTTATTGTGAAGTGGAAACGTCTAGGAGCAACAACGGCTCAGCCGCGAAGCGGTAGGCCTCACAAGCTCACATAACGGGACCGCCATGTGCTCAAGCATGTAACGTGTAAAAATCATCTGTCCTCGGTTTCAACACTCACAACCGGGTTCTAAACTGCCTCGGGAAGCAATGTCAGCACAAGAACTGTTCGTCAGGAGCTTCATGAAATGGGTTTCCATAGCTGAGCAGCCGCACACAAGCCTAAGATTACCATCCGCAATGCCAAGCGTCGGCTGGAATGGTGTAAAGCTCGCTGACATTTGACTCTGGAGCAGTGGAAATGCATTCTCTGGAGTGATGAATCACGCTTCACCATATGGTAGTCCAACGGAGAATGCTTTCTGCCCCAATGCATAGTGCCAACTGTAAAGTTTGGTGGAGGAGGAATAATGGTCTGGGGCTGTTTTTCATGGTTCGGACTAAGCCCTTAGTTCCAGTGAAGGGAAATCTTAATGCTACAGCATACAATGACATTCTAGGCCAGTGGTTCCCAACCTTTTTGCCTACTGTACCAGCAACTGAATTTTACTCTGCCCGGAGTACCCCTGAAGTACCCCCTCATGTGCATTTTACCAGTAGACCTATGGTCTCATGAGTCTTCTCATGTAACCCCTGAGGATAGGCCAAACACCCCCAGGGGTCCTAGTACCCCTGGTTGGGAACCACTGTTCTAGACGATTCTGTGCTTCCAAGTTTGTGGCAACAGTTTAGGGAAGGACCTTTCCTGTTTCAGCATGACAATTCCCCCTTGCACAAAGCTTGGTCCATTCAGAAATTGTTTGTCGAGAACCGTGTGGAAGAACCTGACTGGCCTGCACAGAGCCCTTACCTCAACCCCATCGAACACCTTTGGGATGAATTGGAACGCCGACAGTGTCTCACCATTCAGCCTCACTGATACTGTTGTGGCTGAATGGAAGCAAGTCCCAACAATGCAATGTTCCAACATCTAATAGAAAGTCTTCCCAGAAGTGTGGAGGCTGTTATAGCAGCAAAGGGGGGACCAACTCCATATTAATGCCCATGAAATTGTAATGAGATGTTCAACAAACAGGTGTCCACATACTTTTGGTCATGTAGGGTACTTCCCCAGAGTCAGATGAACTCGTGGATAATATTTGTATGTCTCTGTGTCCAGCATGAAGGAATTTAGAGGTACTTTTGCGAGCCAATGCTAACTAGCATTAGTGAAATTACTGGAAGTCTATGGGTATCTACTAGCATGAGTCATACTGGAAACAGAGACATAAAAATGGTATCCATGAGTTCATCTGATTCTGGGGAGGTAGATAAAGGGCCTCATTGCCAACATCCCGAAGTATCCCTTTCAGGTTTATTATTATGTTATGGCTTTCTATGTAATACATTTTGAACTGATTCAACATGGCTGTTTGCATAGTGCATTATACCTGTCAGTTCATGGTTTTTCTAAGATGGCTGTACCAAGTCTTGTGTACATCAGTTTGGGGAATGCATGCAGCAGATTGCCAAAGTGTACTGGCTAATGCACCCACACTGCCAAACAACAGTGGCTATTTTGCTATGTTTAGTTCTCAGAGAAAAGCTTCAAAGACATTTCCCTGAAGCTTCTGTCTAACTGTGTCTTTCTTCCTGCCTCTCCTGGAGCAGTTACCTTCAGAGTACAGACAAGCTTGCACCTTTTAACGGACAGTGTCTGAACGGCCATGCCAGGACAGAGGGGGAGAGGCAGGCCAAGAACGGCCATGCTGCAAGGACAGAGTGGGAGGGAGGGAGGCAGGCCGCCTCCAGGAACAGCCACATAACAGCCTACAGTGAGGTAGCACCACTCACATCCCACTTGTTCTTTTGCTGAAATGAAGAAAATAATAAAAATGTCGGCACTTCATACCAGACCTGGGTTCAAATAGTATTTGTTTTACTTCAAATACTTTGAGCCTGCTTGGAGTGCCATGCAGTGGGCGAGGTTTGCACTTGGGGACTATTCCATTTTTTCCATAGACAACTGCTATGTTTGCCATTCTAAATGAATACATCCCATAATATGTTCTGTGAGTCCCAAATGGCACCCTATTCCCTGTATAGTTCACTATTTTTGACCAAAGTATTGACAATATAGGGAATAGGGTACCATTTTGGACTCTCACTATAATACAGATTTGACACTCCACCTGTGTTACAGTAGTTTATTCTCCGTCATCCCTCTAGCCACTAAGTCTGTGTGGGTCTGGCATTTCTTCACACGCTGTAGCCACATTCCCATCCTACACCCACCAGACAACACATTGCCCAGATGGAATCTGTGGGGCAGAATATCTGCATTGCTTCAGAGAGTGAATGAGTTGAAATGAAACCAAACAGTGCAATAAAGCCTTGCTAGCCACAGTCACTGCACTAACAGCATGCAGTATATTTGTAGGGAAAAAGAGCTGTGTAGTAACATTGACAGAGACAGTTCCAAAAGATCAATCAATCAAATTGATGAAGGCCCATCCTCATTTGGCTGAACTGTGTAGAAAAGAGTCTCAAAACAGAAATTGAATAGGAAGAGATTACTTACTTTGCGGTCGGCCATTTGGTGAAAAGAGAGAGAGAGAGAGATTACATTTCCCAGTAGGGTCATATCTCATGAATGGATATAGAGTGTGAGTCCTGGCTTAAGATTTCATTCTACTTCCCCCACTGCTGTTGAAGCAACTTTCACACTACGTGGAAGGCCCTCTCACATCTTCCTCCCTCATCCAATGTGTAATCATTTTTCAGAGGTTGGACTGAGGACATGTTGAAGCTCTCTCATGCTAGGTCACACTATATCTGACCAAGCCAAGTCCCTGTCTGTTTGAGATGATACAGAAGTCTATTGCTCTCTCCCTCTAGAGAGGGAGAGAGCAAGAGAGAGAGAGACTGGCACCCACACAGATAGCGAGAGAGAGAGAGCAAGTGAGATAGAGAGAGCAAGTGAGAGAGAGAGCAAGTAAGAGAGAGAGAGACAGAGAGAGAGAGAGAGACAGAGAGAGAGAGAGAGCAAGTGAGAGAATGAGAGAGAGAGAGCAAGTGAGAGAGAGAGAGAGGCACCCACACAGATAGCGAGAGAGAGAGGGAGAGAGCAAGAGAGAGAGAGAGACTGGCACCCACACAGATAGCGAGAGAGAGAGCAAGTGAGAGAGAGAGCAAGTGAGAGAGAGAGCAAGTAAGAGAGAGAGAGACAGAGAGAGAGAGAGAGAGACAGAGAGAGAGAGCAAGTGAGAGAATGAGAGAGAGAGAGCAAGTGAGAGAGAGAGAGAGAGAGGCACCCACACAGATAGCAAGAGAGAGAGGGAGAGAGCAAGAGAGAGCGGGAGAGAGAGAGAGGCACCCACACAGATAGCGAGAGAGAGAGCGAGAGAGAGAGAGAGAGAGAGCGAGAGAGAGAGAGAGAGAGCGAGAGAGAGAGAAAGAGGCACCGACACAGATAGAGAGAGCGAGAGCGAGCGAGCGAGAGAGAGCGAGAGAGAGAGAGAGAGAGAGAGAGAGAGAGAGAGAGAGAGAGAGAGAGAGGCACCCACACGACGGGGGAGGTAGAGACAGAGATGCACTTTCTCCTTTACTGTGATAAATATTCCTCACGAAGAGATTCATTATTCACAGAAATGACTACATTTATTCCAAATTTTAACTTATTAAACCCAGAGAGAAAACTAAAAATACTCATGGGTGAAGGTGCAATGGCTCCTCTTGCAGCCAAATATGTATTTGCCTGCCATAGCCTGAGAGACACTGGATAATAACATCTGCCTAGTAAATAGTAAATTACTTATTATTACTATTATTGTTATTACTATTATTATTGTTGTTTATCATTCCATATAGTAGTGGTATGGGTGGTAATGGTTTCCATATTTAGATTTTTATAGTTATTACATTTCTACTATTAACTGTTACCATGTTATTGTTATTATTTTTGTATTTAATTTTGTATTATTGTTTACTACCATTTTATATTATTATTTGATATTGTTTATACATTTATTACAATGTATATTGTATACATTGTTGCTTTGGCAATATTGACACAATGTTTTTAATGCCAATAAAGCAGCTTGAATTTGAATTTGAATTTGAGAGAGAGAGAGAGAGTCACCCACACAGATAGCGAGAGAGAGAGAGAGAGAGAGAGAGGGAGAGAGAGAGAGAGAGCAAGAGAGAGAGAGACTGGCACCCACACAGATAGCAAGAGAGAGAAAGCAAGAGAGAGAGCAAGAGAGAGAGCAAGAGAGATAGGGAGAGCGAGAGAGAGAGAGCAAGAGAGATAGAGCAAGAGAGAGAGACTGGCACCCACACAGATAGCGAGAGGGAGAGGGAGAGAGAGAGAGAAAGCAAGAGAGAGAGGGAGAGAGAGAGAGAAAGCAAGAGAGAGAGAGAGCAAGAGAGAGCAAGAGAGAGAGAGCAAGAGAGAGAGTGAGAGCAAGTGAGAGCAAGAGAGAGAGAAAGAGAGAGAGCAAGTGAGAGAAAGAGAGAGAAAAAGAGAGAGCGATACAGACAGAGAAGAAGGGAAGGAAGGGACAGACAGCAGGACAGAATGTCTAAAACATGTGACAACTTTGGACTCAGCTGATTGTGTTTTGAACACTGTTTCAGTCTCTCCTTCAAATCTTTCCTATAATACTCAGTCCTGCCTCTAGCAGAGAAATAGCAGTGTTGAAAAGAGTAACACATTTTCATACTTGAGTAAAAGTAAAGATATCTTAATAGAAGATGACTCAAGTAAGTGAAAGTCATCTAGTAAATATACTTAAGTATCAAAAGTAAAAATAAATATAGAAATCGTTTTAAGCAAACCAGACGACATAATAATTTTTTTTCACAGATAGCCAGCTCCAACACTCAGACATCGTTTACAAATGAAGCATGCGTGTTTAGTGAGTCCTCCAGATCAGAGGCAGTAGGGACGATCAGGTATATTCTTTTGATATGTGTGTGAATTAGACTATTTTCCTGTCCTGCTAAGCATTCAAAATGTAACGAGTACTTTGTTGTGTCAGTGAAAATATATGGAGTAAAAAGTAAATTATTTTCTTTCGGAATGTAGTGAAGTAAAAGTAAAAGCTGTCAAAAAATATGAATAGTAAGGTACAGATACCCAAAAAACTACTTAAGTAGTACTTTCAAGTATTTTTACTTAAGTACTTTACACCACTGAGAAATAGTATGTGTTGTTATGGAGAACAAATTGAAAACAGGAAATTCAATAATCAAATCAGACTTCTCTAACTGAAGTGAGAAGGTGTTTAAATATATTAACTAATGTATTCCAGATATTAACTAAAAGGGCAATCAATCGTCATATGCAGTTTTAGATATTTTAGTAGCTTATTAGTTCATTTTAATTCCACCAATTTCTTCCAAACATTTAAATACTATATTCACACATTTTATTTGGAATAATTCTGTGTCTTACCCAATCGGTATAAGTCCAAATAATTCTCTCCAATCATAGAAAGATTGACACTTGCACAACATTGAATTCCATAACGATTCAACTTTGAGTCCTTTCTGTGTGTTTTTGTAGGAAACCTCAACATGTGAGCAGCAGCCCCAGTCCCCTGGAGGTCTAACCCTGGCCCCCCTGCACTCGGCCCCTCTGTGCCTGGCAGACCCGCTGGCAGTGACCAACTACACAGAGACAAAACACACTGGGAACAACAACCACCTCAAGGTATCAATTAGGACTCTTCTAAGTCTTCTTGATAAACATTCACAGCCTGTTTGGTTCTGTTATCTTCATTATCTTTAGGCTTTAACTTAGAAAATCGTTGTTTGAACGTCCATTCCCCTCCAAGAGTGGATGAATACCTTGGTTGAGTTCAGTAGGGCACATCATTGTAAAATGTTGAAACGGAAAACGAAAAGTCCAGGTAGTCCATCCTTAGTCTGGGTGCCAGTCTGTTAAGCTAACATTCTACTCCTAACATTCTACTCCTAACATTCTACTCCTAACGTTCTACTCCTAACATTCTACTCCTAACGTTCTACTCCTAACGTTCTACTCCTAACATTCTACTCCTAACATTCTACTCCTAACATTCTACTCCTAACGTTCTACTCCTAACGTTCTACTCCTAACGTTCTACTCCTAACATTCTACTCCTAACGTTCTACTCCTAACGTTCTACTCCTAACGTTCTACTCCTAACGTTCTACTCCTAACGTTCTACTCCTAACGTTCTACTCCTAACATTCTACTCCTAACATTCTACTCCTAACATTCTACTCCTAACGTTCTACTCCTAACATTCTACTCCTAACGTTCTACTCCTAACGTTCTACTCCTAACGTTCTACTCCTAACGTTCTACTCCTAACGTTCTACTCCTAACGTTCTACTCCTAACATTCTACTCCTAACGTTCTACTCCTAACGTTCTACTCCTAACATTCTACTCCTAACATTCTACTCCTAACGTTCTACTCCTAACGTTCTACTCCTAACGTTCTACTCCTAACATTCTACTCTTAACGTTCTACTCCTAACGTTCTACTCCTAACGTTCTACTCCTAACATTCTACTCCTAACGTTCTACTCCTAACGTTCTACTCCTAACGTTCTACTCCTAACGTTCTACTCCTAACGTTCTACTCCTAACATTCTACTCCTAACATTCTACTCCTAACGTTCTACTCCTAACATTCTACTCCTAACGTTCTACTCCTAACATTCTACTCCTAACATTCTACTCCGCCAGGGTAGCACAGGACATGGAGTACAAGAAGTGGAATGTAAGCGAAACAGACTGGCAACCAGCCTAGTCTGCCGCTGTATCAGTGTGTTTTCCTACGTTTGGTGCCTAATGAACATCACCCTGGTGTGTTGTGTGTTGTAGCTGGCAATCCCAGAGGTGAATGAGGACAGAGGTTTGGACATAGAGAGGAGAGGTCTTCAGGGACAGACGGTCTGCAAGAGGACCCGCTCCAACTCTACCAGTAACACACACACAGACACAGACACACACACACACACACACACACACACACACACACACACACACACACACACACACACACACACACACACACACACACACACACACACACACACACACACACACACACACACACACACACACACCACACACACACACACACACACACCGATATGAGTCCTGTAAGGCAGTTGTCATGAGTTTCCTGTGGTACATCATTAGATACTATTAAGTGATTTCCTTCCTTTCCTACAAGAACATGAGGACATCATCATCTCTAACTGGATGTTGAGTTTGTCACATCCTGCACAGATGTTTTCTAAACTCTGGAAATGACTAAATGTAATGATGCTTTAAATTGACCTGGGTATGTTTTGCAAGTCACTTGTTTTTACAAATTGCATTCCTTGCTGTGTGAGCAACTAGCCTTTCCCTGTTTTGACCTGCTTTTGTGATGAGTAACCAAGCCTCTTGTTATCTCTCAGAGAACATGTCGTAGGCTTTAGCTCAGTGGGCTAATGTGGTATTGAGGGAAGCAGATAACCCAGGTTCCATACAGTTGCTCACAGTTGGTGTCTGGGGGTTTTGCTTGGTCTCTGGATAGTATTGAATCACATGACATTGTATTGAATCACATGACATTGTATTGAATCACATGACATTGTATTGAATTGTGCTCAGGTGTCCATCCATACTGGATTGGAGACCTGGACACCATTATCCTGAAGACGCCTGAGCTTTGCGGGAGCAACACCCACGGAACCGTCGGTTTCTTTGGCAGCAGGAAGTCCCAGTCCCAGCAGCTGGAGTTTCCTCACATCCCCAACCAGGTGTGTGTGTGCGCCTGTCTGCCTACCTGCCTTGAGAGTTTCTGTACCTGCAAATGCTCTGATTACAATGAATCCAGATTGGTACTGACTTATTACATTCCGGAGATTTCTACGGTAGCTGCTGCACCCATTGCCTTGTTAGTTCAATTTGAGTTCTCATGCAGACAGCAGGTTTTTCAAAAAAAGAAAAAAAAATTATATTCAATTAAGTTTTTGGAAGGGGACTAAACTATTTCCTCTTTTTCATTATGATCATGACATAATTCAATTACTCGCTCATACAGTGAGAGACCGTCAGAGTGAGACGGAGAGAGGAGAAAAATATGTATTTCCGTTCAGAACTTCAGAACAATATGAAAAGAAGAGAGATTAAAAACAGGTGTAGAAATCACTTCCAAAAAGCATCTGGAACTAGTCAACTCAATTTGTCAGCCTTCTTCCTGCTTAGCAGAACTTGGCTCTAGAGCGAGTGAGGAAAAATATGTGTGTGTGTGTGTGTGTGTGTGTGTGTGTGTGTGTGTGTGTGTGTGTGTGTGTGTGTGTGTGTGTGTGTGTGTGTGTGTGTGTGAAACCAATGTGTGTGTGTGTACGTGAGGCCTCTCCTCTCGTGTGTGTGGAACCTGACTGAGGGTGTTGTCTCCCGTCTGTGTCCCCCCCCACAGCCCGTTCCCCATCCCTCTCGCTCTCTTAGCTCAGCCCATCTGGTCCATTCCTGCAGTAACGTCCAAGCCTTCATCATCTGTAACATCGTGCTGATGAAGGGCCATGGCAAGGTAATTATGCAGCACGTTTGAACGTCTGCTCCAGGAGCTTGAACGCAGCCCATGGCCCTGGGGCTAATTCATAATAAAGCATCATTGTTTGCTTCTACTATGGAGTACTATGGAGTAGCATCCAATCTTTAAACATAGTAGTGATGAGTTGTTGCTTTGGCCCTGGGTTTTCCCTGACCATATAACTTAACGGGAAAACTCCTAGTTACTTTTAAGACCACCCCCTCAGTGCTATTGGCCGGGTTAATATTTTTCATTACCAGAAATTAAACTACAAATTACCTCTTTAAAGGGTGGGAATACTCCTCCTTAAAGGTGCAATCTGTAGTTTCACGTCTCTCCTAACTGTTGTATTGTCCCATGCAGGGTCTGGGGTTCAGCATTGTGGGGGGCAGGGACAGCATGTACGGACCCATGGGTATCTACGTCAAGACCATCTTCGCTGGAGGGGCTGCGGCTGCAGATGGCAGACTACAGGAGGGTAAGAGGAGATAGAGAGACTCATTGCTTTTGTTAAAATGTTACTACAACAACAGAGTTGATCTCAGTCCAACACTAACATACACAAAGCCTACATACACCCTGTAGCCCTCCTGGACTGCTGGACCAGTGTTGGTGACCACTGAATGATCATTTTGTTTATTATATTATCATATTATTATATGTATGGTGAACAGCATGTTGGCTGACTGTGGTCCACCTCTCCCTCTCACTCTCTCTTTCTCTTTCTCTCTCTCTCTCTCGCTCTCCCTCTCCCCTCTCTTGCACTCTCTCTCGCTCTCTCTCTCTGTCTCAGTTCAATTCAATTTCAATTCAAAGGGCTTTATTGGCATGGGAAACATATGTTTACATTGCCAAAGCAGGTAAAATAGATAATACATGAAAGTGAAATTAACAATGACAAAAATGAACAGTAAACATTACAATCACAAAAAGAATAGAGACCTTTCAAATGTCATATTATGGCTAAATGCAATTTTGTAACGATGTGCAAATAGTCAAAGTTCAAAAGTTCTTCATTGGTTGCCCTTTTCTTGTGGCAACAGGTCACATGGTATTTCACCCAACAGTTATGGGAGTTTATCAAAATTGGATTTGTTTTCGAATTCTTTGTGGGTCTGTGTAATCTGAGGGAAATATGTATCTCTAATATGGTCATACATTTGGCAGGAGGTTAGGAAGCGCAAGTCAGTTTCCACCTCATTTTGTGGGCAGTGTGCACATAGCCTGTCTTCTGTTGAGAGCCAGGTCTGCCTATGGCAGATTCTCTCAATAGCAATGCAATGCTCGCTGAATCTGTGCATAGTCAAAGCTTTCCTTAATTTTGAGTCAGTCACAGTGGTCAGGTATTCTCTGTTTAGGGCCAAATAGCATTCGAGTTTGCTCTGTTTTTTTTGTTAATTCTTTCCTATGTGTCAAGTAATTATCTTGTTGTTTTCTCATGATTTGGTTGGGTCTAATTATGTTGCTATCCTGGGGCTCTGTGGGGTCTGTTTGTGAACAGAGCCCAAGGACGAGCTTGCTTAGGGGACTCTTCTCCAGGTTAATCTCTCTGTAAGTGATTGCTATGTTATGGCATGTTTGGGAATCGCTTCCTTTTCGGTGGTTGTAGAATTTAACGTCTCTTTTCTAGATTTTGTTCATTAGCGGGTATTGGCCTAATTCTTCTCTGCATGCATTATTTGATGTTTTACGTTGTACACAGAGGATATTTTTGCAGAGTTCTGCATGCAGAGTCTCAATTTGGTGTTTGTATCATTTTGTGAATTCTTGGCTTGTGAGCGGACCCCAGATCTCAAAACCATAAAGGGCAATGGGTTCTATAACTGATTTAAATATTTTTTGCCAGATCCTAATTGGTATGTCGAATTTTATGTTCCTTTTGATGCCGTTTCTCAGATCGTTCACAGCTTTGTGGAAGTTACCTGTGGCGCTGATGTTTAGGCCAAGGTATGTATAGTTTTTTGTGTGCTCTAGGGCAACAGTGTCTACATGGAATTTGTATTTATGGTCATGGCAACTGGACCTTTTTTGGAACACCATTATTTTTGTCTTACTGAGATTTACTGTCAGGGCCCAGGTCTGGCAGAATCTGTGCAGAATATCTAGGTGCTGCTGTAGGCCCTCTGTGGTTGGGGACAGAAGCACCAGATCATCAGCAAACAGTACAGACTTGACTTCAGATTCTAGAAGGTTGAGTGGGTGTTGCAAACTGTTCTAGTGCCCTCGCCAATTCGTTGATATATATGTTGAAGAGGGTGGGGCTCAAGCTAAATCCCTGTCTCACCCCATGGCCCTGTGGAAAGAAATGTATGTTTTTTTTGCCAATTTTAACTGCACACAAGTTGTTTGTGTACATAGATTTTAAATGTTGTATGTTTTTCCCCTAACACCACTTTCCATTAATTTGTATAGCAGACCCTCACGCCAAATTGAGTCAAACGCTTTTATGAAAACAACAAAGCATGAGAAGACTTTACCTTTGTTTTGGTTTGTTTGTTTGTCAATTAGGGTGTGCAGGGTGAATACAGTGCATTCTGAAAGTATTCAGACCCCTTGACTTTTTAAACATTTTGGTATGTTACAGCCTTATTCTGAATAGTTTTTTCCCTCATCAGTCTACACACAATACCCCATAATGACAAAGTGAAAACAGATTTGTTGACATTTTTGCAAATGTATTACAAATAAAAAATGGAAATACCTTATTTACATAAGTATTCAGGCCCTTTGCTATGAGACTCGAATTTGAGCTCAGTTGCGTCCTGTTTCCATTGATCATCCTTGATATGTTTCTACAACTTCATTAGAGTCTACCTGTGGTAAATTCAATTGATTGGACATGATTTGGAAAGGCAGACACATGTCTATATAAGGTCCCACAGTTGACAGTGCATGTCAGACTAAAAACCAAGCCATGAGGTCGAAGGAATTGTCCGTCATGTTTTGGTACCCTTCCCCAGATCTGTGCCTCTACACAGGATTGTGTCGAGGCACAGATCTGGGGAAGGGTACCAAAACATTTCTGCAGCATTGAAGGTCCCAAAGAACACAGTGGCCTCCATCATTCTTAAATGGAAGAAGTTTGGAACCACCAAGACTCTTCCTAGAGCTGGCCTTCTCGGCAAACTGAGCAATCGGAGGAGAAGGGCCTTGGTCAGGGAGGTGACTAAGATCATGATGGTCACGCTGACAGAGCTCCAGAGTTTCTCTGTGGAGATGGAATAACCTTCCAGAAGGACAACTATCTCTGCAGTACTCCATCAATCAGGCCTTTATGGTAGAGTGGCCAGCCAGATGGAAACCACTCCTCAGTAAAAGGCAGCTAAAGGACTCCCAGACCATGAGAAACAAGATTCTCTGGTCTGATGAAATCAAAATTGAACTCTTTGGGTTGAATGCCAAGGGTCACGTCTGGAGGAAACCTGGCACCATCTCTACGGTGAAGCATGGTGGCAGCATCATGCTGTGGGGATGTTTTTCAGCGGCAGGGACTGGGAGACTAGTCAGGATCGAGGGAAAGCTGAACAGAGCAAAGTACAGCGAGATCCTTGATGAAAACCTGCTCCAGAGCGCTCAGGACCTCAGACTGGGGCGAAGGTTTACCTTCAAACAGGACAACGACCCTAAGCACACAGCCAAGACACACAGGAGTGGCTTCGGGACAAGTCTCTGAATGTCTTTGAGTGTCCCTGCTTGAGCCCAGCGTTGAACCTGATTGAACATCTCTGGAGAGACCTGAAAAGAGCTCTGCAGCGACACTCCCCATCCAACCTGACAGAGCTTGAGTAGATCTGCAGAGAAGAATGGGAGAAACTCCCCAAATCAGGTGTGCCAAGCTTGTAGCGACATATCCAAGAAGATATTTCAGTTTTTAAATATTAATGCATTTGCAAAAATGTCTAAAAACCTGTTTTTGTTTTGTCATTATGGGGTATTGTGTGTAGATTGATGTGGGGGAAAAAACGATTGAATACATTTCAGAATAAGGCTGTAACGTAACAGCATGTGGAAAAAGTATTTAATAGTTATCCAGTGGGTTCTGGAAGTCTTTAATAGTTTTCCAGTGGGTTCTGGTAGTCTTTAATAGTTATCCAGTGGGTTCTGGTAGTCTTTAATAGTTATCCAGGGCGTTCTGGTAGTCTTTAATAGTTATCCAGGGGGTTCTGGTAGTCTTTAATAGTTATCCAGGGGGTTTTGGTAGTCTTTAATAGTTATCCAGGGGGTTCTGGTGGTCTTTAATAGTTATCCAGTGGGTTCTGGTAGTCTTTAATAGTTATCCAGGGGGTTCTGGTAGACTTTAATAGTTATCCAGGGGGTTCTGGTAGTCTTTCATACTTATCCAGTGGGTTCTGGTAGTCTTTAGTAGTTATCCAGGGGGTTCTGGTAGTCTTTCATACTTATCCAGTGGGTTCTGGTAGTCTTTAATAGTTATCCAGTGGGTTCTGGTAGTCTTTAATAATTTTCCAGTGGGTTCTGGTAGTCTTTAATAGTTATCCAGGGGGTTCTGGTAGTCTTTCATAGTTATCCAGTGGGTTCTGGTAGTCTTTAATAGTTATCCAGGGGGTTCTGGTAGTCTTTAATAGTTATCCAGGGGGTTCTGGTAGTCTTTAATAGTTATCCAGGGGGTTCTGGTAGTCTTTAATAGTTATCCAGTGGGTTCTGGTAGTCTTTAATAGTTATCCAGGGGGTTCAGGTAGTCTTTAATAGTTATCCAGTGGGTTCTGGTAGTCTTTAATAGTTATCCAGGGGGTTCTGGTAGTCTTTAATAGTTATCCAGGGGGTTCTGGTAGTCTTTAATAGTTATCCAGGGGGTTCTGGTGGTCTTTAATAGTTATCCAGGGGGTTCTGGTAGTCTTTAATAGTTATCCAGGGGGTTCTGGTAGTCTTTAATAGTTATCCAGGGGGTTCTGGTAGCCTTTAATAGTTATCCAGGGGGTTCTGGTAGTCTTTAATAGTTATCCATAGTTATCCAGGGGGTTCTGGTAGTCTTTAATAGTAATCCAGGGGGTTCTGGTAGTCTTTAATAGTTATCCAGGGGGTTCTGGTAGTCTTTAATAGTTATCCAGGGGGTTCTGGTAGTCTTTAATAGTTTTCCAGGGGGTTCTGGTAGTCTTTAATAGTTATCCAGTGGGTTCTGGTAGTCTTTAATAGTTATCCAGGGGGTTCTGGTAGTCTTTAATAGTTATCCAGGGGGTTCTGGTAGTCTTTAATAATTATCCAGGGGGTTCTGGTAGTCTTTAATAGTTATCAAGGGGGTTCTGGTGGTCTTTAATAGTTATCCAGGGGGTTCTGGTAGTCTTTAATAGTTATCCAGGGGGTTCTGGTAGTCTTTAATAGTTATCCAGGGGGTTCTGGTAGTCTTTAATAGTTATCCAGGGGGTTCTGGTAGTCTTTAATAGGTATCCAGGGGGTTCTGGTAGTCTTTAATAGTTATCCAGGGGGTTCTGGTAGTCTTTAATAGTTATCCAGGGGGTTCTGGTAGTCTTTAATAGTTATCCAGGGGGTTCTGGTAGTCTTTAATAGTCATCCAGTGGGTTCAGGTAGTCTTTAATAGTCATCCAGTGGGTTCTGGTAGTCTTTAATTGTTATCCAGGGGGTTCTGGTAGTCTTTAATAGTTATCCAGGGGGTTCTGGTAGTCTTTAATAGTTATCCAGGGGGTTCTGGTAGTCTTTAATAGTTATCCAGGGGGTTGTGGTAGTCTTTAATAGTTATCCAGGGGGTTCTGGTGGTCTTTAATTGTTATCCAGGGGGTTCTGGTAGTCTTTAATAGTTATCCAGTGGGTTCTGGTAGTCTTTAATAGTTATCCAGGGGGTTCTGGTAGTCTTTAATAGTTATCCAGGGGGTTCTGGTAGTCTTTAATAGGTATCCAGGGGGTTCTGGTAGTCTTTAATAGTTATCCAGGGGGTTCTGGTAGTCTTTAATAGTTATCCAGGGGGTTCTGGTAGTCTTTAATAGTTATCCAGGGGGTTCTGGTAGTCTTTAATAGTTATCCAGGGGGTTCTGGTAGTCTTTAATAGTTATCCAGGGGGTTCTGGTAGTCTTTAATAGTTATCCAGGGGGTTCTGGTAGTCTTTAATAGTTATCCAGTGGGTTCTGGTAGTCTTTAATAGTTATCCATGGGGTTCTGGTAGTCTTTAATAGTTATCCAGTGGGTTCTGGTAGTCTTTAATAGTTATCCAGGGGGTTCTGGTAGTCTTTAATAGTTATCCAGTGGGTTCTGGTAGTCTTTAATAGTTATCCAGGGGGTTCTGGTAGTCTTTAATAGTTATCCAGGGGTTCTGGTCATCTTTAATAGTTGATTCTAAGATTTGTATTTGATCATGTATACATTTTGCTGTTTGTTCTTTGTTATTGAGCCAAACAGATTAGCGAAGTGGTTTATCCATACATGTTGTGGATAGTTAACTCTTCGCGTTGTCCTTTGTTATGGAGCCAAAAAGATTAGAGAAGTGGTACATCTCCATTTTGGATAGATAACTTTTTGTGTTGTTGTTTGTTTAGTGTGTTCCAATTTCCCCAGAAGTGGTTAGAGTCTATGGATTCTTCAATTACATTGAGCTGATTTCTGATGTGCTGTTCCTTCTTTCCCCGTAGTGTATTTCTGTATTGTTTTAGTGATTCACCATAGTGATGGCATAGACTCAGGTTTTCTTGGTCTCTATGTTTTTGGTTAGATAGGTTTCTCAATTTCTTTCTTAGGTTTTTGCATTCTTCCTCAAACCATTTGTCATTGTTGTTAATTTTCTTAGGTTGTCTGCTTGACCTTTTTAGATTTGACAGGGAAGGTCAAATATACTGCTAAGTTTACACCTTCACTATTACAGCGGAACGTTTTGTCCAGGAAGTTGTCTAAAAGGGATTTCATTTGTTGTTTGGTAGGTTTCTACTCTACATTCCTTCCGTCTATAGCATTTCTTAATATTACTGTATGCAGTTCCTTTGGCTTTTATGCCTCATGACTGAGTATTACTCTGTTCAAGACTAGACTGTGATTTTGCTATGATTTGATATGGGTGTCAGAGGGCTGACAGTGAACACTCTGAGAGACTTTTGGTTGAGGTCAGCGATAAAGTTATCTACAGTAATCTAAAGTAATCTCTCTCTCTCATTCTCTCTCTCTGTCTATCTGTCTCTCTCTCTCTGTCTCTCTCTGTCTCTGTCGCGCTCTCTCTCTCATTCTCTCTCTCTCTCTCTCATTCTCTCTCTCTCTCTCTTCTCTCTCTCTCGCTCTCTCTCTCTCTCTGTCTGTCTCTCTCTCTCTGTCGCTCTCTCTCTCTCTCTCTCTCTCTCTCTCTCTCTTAGGGGATGAGATCCTGGAGTTGAATGGTGAGTCTCTACATGGACTAACTCATGAGGATGCACTACAGAGATTCAAAGTAAGACTACAGCACCACAACAAATCATCATATTACACCGTTATTACAGCCATATTACAACATTATTACAGCCATATTACAACATTATTACAGCCATATTACAACATTATTACAGCCATATTACAACATTATTACAGCCATAATACAACATTATTACAGCCATATTACAACATCATTACAGCCATATTACAACATTATTACAGCCATATTACAACACTATTACAGCCATATTACAATATCATTACAGCCATAATACAACATTATTACCGTCATATTGCAACACTATTACAGCCATAATCAAATATTATTACTGCCATAATACAACATTATTACAGCCATAATACAACATTATTACAGCCATAATACAACATTATTACAGCCATAATAAAACATTATTACAGCCATTATACAACATTATTACAGCCATAATACAACATTATTATAGTCATAATACAACATTATTACAGCCATAATACAACATTATTACAGCCATAATATAATATTATTACAGCCATAATACAACATTATTACAGCCAAAATACAACACTATTACAGCCATAATACAACATTATTACAGCCATAATACAACATTATTGCAGCCATAATACAATATTATTACCGCCATAATACAACATTATTACAGCCATAATACAACATTATTACAGCCATAATACAACATGATGGAATTAAAAGGATCCCTTTTGATTAGTGAAGAACAGGGGTAGACAACCCTGTTCCTGGAGTGTCGCAGGTACTGCAGGATTTTGTACCAACTAGGCACCACACCTGATTGACTAAATTCAACACAGCTGGTCCTCCTGGTTGGTTTAATCAAAAGCATAAGTGCCTGCAGCACTCCAGATCCAGGGTTGTCTTCCCCTGTTCTGGAACAACCGAACAGACTATAATACAATTAACACAGCTCATTATATCTAAGATCCATCTTTATTAATCAGAATGATCCTCTCTCTCCCTCTCCATCCCACTCTACTTCTCCCTGTCTCCTTCTCCCTCGCCTTCTCTCCCTCTCCATCCCACTCTACTTCTCCCTGTCTCCTTCTCCCTCGCCTTCTCTCCCTCTCCATCCTGCTCTACTTCTCCCTCTCTCCTTCTCCCTCGCCTTCTCTCCCTCTCCATCCTGCTCTACTTCTCCCTCTCTCCTTCTCCCTCGCCTTCTCTCCCTCTCCATCCTGCTCTACTTCTCCCTCTCTCCTTCTCCCTCGCCTTCTCTCCCTCTCCATCCTGCTCTACTTCTCCCTCTCTCCTTCTCCCTCGCCTTCTCTCCCTCTCCATCCTGCTCTACTTCTCCCTCTCTCCTTCTCCTTCTCCCTCTCTCCCTCTCCATCCTGCTCTACTTCTCCCTCTCTCCTTCTCCCTCGCCTTCTCTCCCTCTCCATCCTGCTCTACTTCTCCCTCTCTCCTTCTCCTTCTCCCTCTCTCCCTCTCCATCCTGCTCTACTTCTCCCTTTCCCTTGCCTTCTCCTTCTCCCTCTCTCCCTCTCCTTTCCACTCTACTTCTCCCTTTCCCTTGCCTTCTCCTTCTCCCTCTCTCCCTCTCCTTTCCACTCTACTTCTCCCTCTCTCCTTCTCCTTCTCCCTCTCTCCCTCTCCTTCCCACTCTACTTCTCCCTCTCTCCTTCTCCTTCTCCCTCTCTCCCTCTCCTTCCCACTCTACTTCTCCCTCTCCCCTCCACAGCAGATAAAGAAGGGTCTGTTGACTCTGGTGGTGAGGACCAGCCTGCGTGTCGGCGCCCTCTGTGGCCAGGCAGCAGTAGCACAGCTGTGTCGGTCTCGCTCTCTCAGCTCCAGTACTGGCATGGCCCGGGTCAGCACTGATATGGGGGACTACAACTACCTCAGCGGTGTCACCACCGCCAACACACACACCAACACCGTACCTCAGCCGCCTTTGGCCAAACCCCGAGATCGTGTCATGATGGAGATCACCTTGCACAAAGGTCAGGGGTCAAAGATAAGAAGTTCTAAGTTGTATTATGACTTGGAGCTAGAGCATCTAACGTACACAATGTCTCTGTCTTCCTGTGTGTGTGTGTGTTTGTGTGCCTGCGTGCCGGCGTGCATGTGTGTGTCTGTGTGTAGAGGCTGGTGTGGGGCTGGGCATTGGGCTGTGTTGCGTGCCGTCTGGAGATGGTTGCCGTGGCGTCTATATCCACACCCTCTCCCCTGGGTCGGTGGCACACATGGACAGTAGACTCAGGTAAGGATTCAAGAAACATTCTGTAAATGCTGAATACACATAGCCTGGGTACCAGTCTGTTTGTGCTAACATTCCACAGCTTGTCATGAAAAGGAGTCTTACCTCAGTACACTTCCCACTTCCTTACTCCCTGGATGTGGTCCCATTCTTTACCTTTCCACCAAGTGTGCACTTGTACCCTCACTATCATGGATTTCAAAAGGAATCGATATAGTGGAAACTCCCTCATGCCATGCTTGCACTAATCCAATGCATTTCAATGCATGAGAGAGGGAGTGAAGGAGGAGACTCTGTAGAGGATGTTACATCACCACTCTTCATTAGTCATTTAGCAGACTCACGCATCCAGAGCAGTTTATTGTTGACACATGGTCTGTGCATATGCTCAACTTGAATCAGTTACTATACTTTAATCTCCACACTCACTCTCCATCTCCCCTTCCCCTCTCTCTTCCCTCGCTACTCTCTCGTCCCCTCCCCTCTCTCTCCCCTCCAATCTCTCTCCACCTCCCCTCTCTTTCTCCCTCCCCTCTCTCTCCCCCTCACCTCTCTCTCTCTCCTCTCTTTTCCCCTCCCCTCTCTCTCTCCCTATCCCCTCTCTCACACCCTCTCTAACCTCCCTCTCTAATCCCTCAACACTCCCTCTCCCCGCCCCTCTCTCTCCACCTCTACACTCTCTCCCCCTCACCTCTCTCTCAACCCTCCTCTCTCTCCCCCCTTCCCCCCCCTTTCTCCCCCCCGTTCCCCACCCCTCCCCTCTCTCTCCCCCTCCCCTCTCTCCCCCTCTTTCCTCTCCTAGATGTGGAGATGAGATTATGGAGATCAACAACACAGTGGTGAACAACATGGTCCTGAACGATGTGTACACGGTTCTGAGTCAGTGCTCCCCCGGGCCGGTCCAGATAATCATCAGTCGACACCCCGACCCCAAAGTACGTACCCCGTTTAACCTTATATACACACCCTGTCTAACCTTATATACACACCCTGTCTGACCTTATATACACACCCTGTCTGACCTTATATACACACCCTGTCTGACCTTATATACACACCCTGTCTGACCTTATATACACACCCTGTCTGACCTTATATACACACCCTGTCTGACCTTATATACACACCCTGTCTGACCTTATATACACACCCTGTCTGACCTTATATACACACCCTGTCTGACCTTATATACACACCCTGTCTGACCTTATATACACACCCTGTCTGACCTTATATACACACCCTGTCTAACCTTATATACACACACACTGTCTAACCTTATATACACACCCTGTCTGACCTTATATACACACCCTGTCTAACCTTATATACACACCCTGTCTGACCTTATATACACACCCTGTCTGACCTTATATACACACCCTGTCTGACCTTATATACACACCCTGTCTAACCTTATATACACACCCTGTCTGACCTTATATACACACCCTGTCTAACCTTATATACACACCCTGTCTAACCTTATATACACACCCTGTCTAACCTTCTATACACACCCTGTCTGTGGTACAGATGCACATGTGTGTAGTGTTGGGGAGGGAGTGTGGGTGTGGGGGGCTGTGTGTGTTAAATGCAATGTGTCTGTGTGTATCTTTAGGTGTCAGAGCAGCAGCTGAACGATGCCATAGCCCAGGCTGTAGAGACCAGCCAACTAAAGCAGGACGCCAGTCAGTGGAGTATAGACGGTAACAACCTTTATCAACTCAGTGGAGTATAGACGGTAACAACCTTTATCAACTCAGTGGAGTATAGACAGTACAACCTTTATTAACTCAGTGGAGTATAGACGGTAACAACCTTTATTAACTCAGTGGAGTATAGACAGTACAACCTTTATTAACTCAGTGGAGTATAGACAGTACAACCTTTATTAACTCAGTGGAGTATAGACAGTAACAACCTTTATTAACTCAGTGGAGTATAGACAGTAACAACCTTTATCAATTCTCAGCTAGTTCAGCTTCGCCAGACGATAATGCACATACACATTACCTTCTGTAATATTACTGCATTGTGTTTCATCAGGATAAATTAATCTCTCTCACGTCCCATCTCTTTCTCTCACCTACCTACCTACCTACCTACCTACCTACCTACCTACCTACCTACCTACCTACCTACCTACCTACCTACCTACCTACCTACCTACCTACCTACCTACCTACCTACCTACCTACCTACCTACCTACCTACCTACCTGCCTGCCTGCCTGCCTGCCTGCCTGCCTGCCTGCCTGCCTGCCTGCCTGCCTGCCTGCCTGCCTGCCTGCCTGCCTGCCTGCCTGCCTGCCTGCCTGCCTGCCTGCCTGTCTGCCTGCCTGCCTGCCTGCCTGCCTGCCTGTCTGTCTGTCTGTCTGTCTGTCTGTCTGTCTGTCTGTCTGTCTGTCTGTCTATCTATCTATCTATCTATCCTCTCTCTGTGACCTCTTAACCCCAGGCCTGCGTAGGTCTGACCCCTGCTCCCACTCCAGAGGGAAGTGTGAGTGCTGTGTGGCGAGGAGCTTCAGCCAACTGACTGCCCGGCGAGCCCAGAAGAACATGACCCGCTCCTGTAGTGACAGCAACACATACAACCAGAACCACCATCATAACCATCAGCACAACCGCTGCCCTGGACCAGGAACCGACCTGGTTAATGGTCAAACCCTGACTATACCCAACCACAACCACAACACACACCATAATCTGATGGAAAGGGTCCACAGCCTCGACATCCCCATGGTAACTCAACACAACCAAGCATCCCAGAATAATCTGGCATGGTTCTAGAGGTTCAAATACCTCTTTGTCTCGTGGTTGTAGGGGTTCTGGGGTCATGGTTCTAGAGATTCTAATCTGTCTTTATCTCATGGGTGTAGGGGTTCTAGGGGTCATGGTTCTAGAGATTCTAATCTGTCTTTATCTCATGGGTGTAGGGGTTCTAGGGGTCATGGTTCTAGAGATTCTAATCTGTCTTTATCTCATGGGTGTAGGGGTTATAGGGGTCATGGTTCTAGGGATTCTAATCCGTCTTTATCTCATGGGTGTAGGGGTTCTAGGGGTCATGGTTCGAGGGTTCTAATACCTCTTTGTCTCATGTTTCTGAGAGTTCAAGGGGTCATGGTTCTAGGGTCCTTATCCGTCTTGATCTCATGGTTGTAGGGGTCCACGCCTGAGCCCTGGTGTGATAACAGATTGTCTGCATTGGTCTACCCTGTTCCTGATGATGACTACAACGTCCCCTACAACTCCCCAGCAGCCAACCTCTCCAGCCAGCGCACATTAGACCTGGCCACAAGGGGAAATAAGGTAGCTTTATTCCAGACGTTTCCATACAAGTTTTGGAAGGCCACACTTTAGGCACCAAATGGAAGAATAATGCACTGAAACAGGCTGGGACTACCTGGACTCGTCCAATAAGAAACGTTTATATAACACATATTTTCCTAATCTGACCCTAGAACAGGCCCAAAGCCCTGACACCTCCAAGGAGGTACTGCCGACACCAGGACGTCACTAGTGAGGAGGGGGCCCTTGGGGGCCTGCCAGACTCCAATGTTTCCAGTAGAGGCTCCCCTGTTAGAGAGGACGGATGGAGTCCCACACATACCAACTGTCAGGTAGGGATAGAACATTATTTACACCTATTTACAATGATAGTCTGGTTTCTTCAATTTGGTGCCTAATGAACACAACCCAATAGTGCAGAAAAGGACAGCATCTGACATAATCTCACTGTTTTTGTATTTTTTTTGTTTACATTTACATTGAAGTCATTTAGCAGATGCTCTTATCCAGAGCGACTTACAAATTGGTGCATTCAACTTATGATATCCAGTGGAACAACCACTATACAATAGTACATCTATATCTTTTTGGGGGGAGGGTGGGGGGGGGCTTAGAAGGATTACTATATCCTATCCCAGGTATTCCTTAAAGAGGTGGGGTTTCAGGTTTCTCCGGAAGGTAGTGATTGACTCCGCTGTCCTGGCGTCGTGAGGGAGCTTGTTCCACCATTGGGGTGCCAGAGCAGCGAACAGTTTTGACTGGGCTGAGTGGGAACTGTGCTTCCGCAGAGGTAGGGAGGCGAGCAGGCCAGAGGTGGCCCTTCTTTGGGTGTAGGGACTGATCAGAGCCTGAAGGTACGGAGGTGCCGTTCCCCTCACAGCTCCGTAGGCAAGCACCATGGTCTTGTAGCAGATGCGAGCTTCAACTGGAAGCCAGTGGAGTGTGCGGAGGAGCGGGGTGACGTGAGAGAACTTGGGAAGGTTGAACACCAGACGGGCTGCGGCGTTCTGGATGAGTTGTAGGGGTTTAATGGCACAGGCAGGGAGCCCCGCCAACAGCGAGTTGCAGTAATCCAGACGGGAGATGACAAGTGCCTGGATTAGGACCTGCGCCGCTTCCTGTGTGAGGCAGGGTCGTACTCTGCGAATGTTGTAGAGCATGAATTGTAAGTCACTCTGGATAAGAGCGTCTGCTAAATGACTTAAATGTAAATGTAAATGAACCTACAGGATCGGGTCACCGCCTTGATGTTAGTGGAGAATGACAGGGTGTTGTCCAGGGTCCCGCCAAGGCTCTTAGCACTCTGGGAGGAGGACACAATGGAGTTGTCAACCGTGATGGCGAGATCATGGAACGGGCAGTCCTTTCCCGGGAGGAAGAGCAGCTCCGTCTTGCCGAGGTTCAGCTTGAGGTGGTGATCCGTCATCCACACTGATATGTCTGCCAGACATGCAGAGATACGATTCGTCACCTGGTTATCAAAAGGGGGAAAGGAGAAGATTAATTGTGTGTCATCTGCGTAGCAATGATAGGAGAGACCATGTGAGGATATGACCGAGCCAAGTGACTTGGTGTATAGCGAGAATAGGAGAGGGCCTAGAACTGAGCCCTGGGGGACACCAGTGGTGAGAGCACGTGGTGCGGAGACGGATTCTCGCCACGCCACCTGGTAGGAGCGACCTGTCAGGTAGGACGCAATCCAAGAGTGAGCCGCGCCGGAGATGCCCAACTCGGAGAGGGTGGAGAGGAGGATCTGATGGTTCACAGTATCAAAGGCAGCAGATAGGTCTAGAAGGATGAGAGCAGAGGAGAGAGAGTTAGCTTTAGCAGTGCGGAGAGCCTCCATGACACAGAGAAGAGCAGTCTCAGTTGAATGACCAGTCTTGAAACCTGACTGATTTGGATCAAGAAGGTCATTCTGAGAGAGATAGCAAGAGAGCTGGCCAAGGACGGCAGAGTTTTGGAGAGAAAAGAAAGAAGGGATACTGGTCTGTAGTTGTTGACATCGGAGGGATCAAGTGTAGGTTTTTTGAGAAGGGGTGCAACTCTCGCTCTCTTGAAGACGGAAGGGACGTAGCCAGCGGTCAAGGATGAGTTGATGAGCGAGGTGAGGTAAGCGAGAAGGTCTCCGGAAATGGTCTGGAGTAGAGAGGAGGGGATCGGGTCAAGCGGGCAGTATATAAGGGAATAAGGGAACTAATGGGAATGCCCCGTTATAGCTCACTTCAGATTGCTACTATATGTATCTAAGTCTGACTGGGACCTCTCCAGCCTGCTGACAATAAAGAGTGATTCACTTAAGATTGACTTCGAGTGTCCCTGTGTAAGAATTTCCACAACGACAACATTAGACATTAGTGCAGAGAAGGATAACATTAGACATAATCTCACTGTTTTTCTTATTCTCTGTCCGTAAGCAATATAATATGCTAATAGATGCTGAATTTACTAAGTATACACTTATCTAACCAGTCATCTTGACTTAAAGATGTATTACTGTGGATGGATGGATGAATAGGTATATTGTAAGCAGGTTTGAACTTTTTTTAAATAATTAATTTGAATTGATGGATAAAAGTAATGTAAATATCGATGCATCTCAACAGGACATTAGCAGCTTGATATGACTGGCTGTCATTCATACTGCCGTACATCTGAGGAAGAGCTAGACTGCATGCTTCTATTGCCCATAAATGGTAGCTACTGTAGGGAAGAGGGGGGCGTGATCAAAATCTCTGTAAAACAGAGTTGCGTAGTCTCCATGCATCAGGCATCAGCTGTGGTTGAGACACGTCATTCTGTTTTGCATTGGTTCTTCTGCTTGCATATTCTCTGAAACCACAATTGTCTGTGAAGCTGATCTGCAGAGCTGGGTCGAGTTCATTAAGGCATGCAACGGAAACATCTTAATACGAAAATGAACGTTTCTTATTGGACAAGTCCAGCTAGTCCCTCCCTGTTTCTTCCATTTGGTGCCTAATGAACACAACAGGACAATGTGATGGACATTTTTATGTTTGTGCTTTTCTATAAACCAATTTCTCTGTTCTCTGTTTGTGCTTTTCTATAAACCAATTTCCGTGTTCAATCTGATTGAATGAATCCTCACTATCAGTATCTGCAATTTGGCAGTACGCCCAGAACCTTGTTTAGAGAAATGATATCTCAGTTTCAAGGTCTCAGCTTAGAGAAGAAGCCTCGTGAGGTACTGGTCTGTCACAAGCATGACCCAGTATTGGTCGTCACATGAATGAAACAAACATGAATTATGAATGATAAATAAGCTATATCATGCAAATATAACTTGTCAGTATATAAGAGAACTAATGGGACTGCCCCGTTAGAGCTCACTTCAGATTGCTACTATATGTATCTAAGTCTGACTGGAACCTCTCCAGCCTGCTGACAATAAAGAGTGATTCACTTAAGATTGACTTCGAGTGTCCCTGTGTAAGAATTTCCACAACGACAACATTAGACATTAGTGCAGAGAAGGATAACATTAGACATAATCTCACTGTTTTTCTTATTCTCTGTCCATAAGCAATATGCTAAAACATGCTGAATTTACTAAATACAGTATACTAATATAATGTGCCTCTAACTAATGTGTATTGTCCCATGTGTTGTTTCTGCATCCACATCTACATGCTTCCAGCTTGTTAGCAGTGTATACAAGGCTTTGAGAAAGATCATAAGGTTACTGTGTAGAAATGTATGTGGGACCGTTTCATACTCTTGAATGTATTTTGGTGAATGTTTTGCATGGAGATGTCTTTGGACTGAGAATGGTGCTTTTTCAAATAGAAAATATGAACATACCAGTCATACCTTTACATTTTTGTTTCCAGAATGTCATACATTCATGCCTTTGAGCGGGCATGGATGGACAAATATGACACCTCTTCCCTATGTATCCTGTCCCTGAAACATTAAACCTTAAACCTGTCTCACAATGCAAGCTTTTATAGTAAGGATGGCTTCTCTCCGTTCTGGAAGTATTTGCTTATGTGTTTGTAAGTGATTCACCTGTGATTCTGAAAGATGCTTGTGTTATACCCACATCAGGCATGAAGCTATTGGATATCATAGAATGGCCTTGCTTTGGCACTGTGTGTGATTCAATTATGTTCTGCATCTGGCCGTTGTGAGTGTGATGGATGGATGCATGTTGATGTGAAGTTGTGGAGGGTAACGAGCGGTAGTAAATGCAGGGTGAATTACAACACCTTTCTGTGGTCAGATGCTGAGTGGTGCGCTCAACGTTTTAACTTCCTGTTTATCTGTGTTCCAGGAAGTCGAGAGTGAGAGAGAAAGAGAGAGAGAAAGAGAGAGAGAACACTCAGGGGGAAGTGGAGAGACTCTCACCCACTCAGAGGCTCGCTCTGCTGCCATCACTGACTGCCCTCGATACTCATCCTGCACAGAAGACAGACTACACACAGGTATCGTATGGGAAGCTCGATACTCATCCTGCACAGAAGACAGACTACACACAGGTATCGTATGGGAAGCTCGATACTCATCCTGCACAGAAGACAGACTACACACAGGTATCGTATGGGAACCTCAATACTTTTTTTTGTCGGTCACATTCAATTTCCAAAAATGTATTAGAATACACCATTTGTAAATACAGAGCTAACAGTCAAATATACAGCTATTTGATGGCCCCTATAGTTAATTGCAGTTAATTTGCAGTTTGTTTCCTGAAAGACAACATGTTATTTAGTTGTGAATGCCATCTTAGGATCATTTCTTACATTGTGACATTTAATGGCACCACAACTTACTATTTAACGTTATTAGTAAAGCAGAAGGCTGTGCAGGTATGAATGCATTATTTTAATGAGGGCAGTGTGAGTCTAGCTCATTATGAAGTACTTGTATCTCTCCTCCTCTTAGACTGTGTTTCCTGTGTTGTCTGTGTTCAGGTGCTGAATCTGCCTTCCTCCTCTGCTCCCAGAGTAAGAGGCCAGGCCTGAGGAGGCAGGGCCGCGTGGAGCAGCTCCCCCCAGAAAAGCTTCACGACCCCTGGGTTAGGATCTCCGACAGCGCCCCTGATCTTGGAATTCCTGAAGACCCCCATCAGAACCAGAGTCTGACTCATCCGAGCACACACCGTCACAACACACACTCCCACAGTAACCAACAACAAACACACCATCTCAGCTCACACCACGACGCTACACACACTCCATCACAAACCGACAGACACCCCAACGACACACACTCCCCAGTCGCCATGAGCCAACCGAGTGAGTTTCCCGAGCTTCCTGAACTGAACTGTACTTCCACCCACTACACCGCCCCAGACCCCACCACCCCCTCCACCCCTGCCTCCCTAATCTCCACCCCCAGCCCAAGGACTGAGGACCCCCCAGGGATGAGGAAGGGCCCCCCAGTTGCCCCCAAGCCTGTGTGGAACCGTCAGAGCCTCAGGAGTATGAGGAATGGGAGGCCCCAGGCTGAGCTGGCCAAACCCCTGGACATCAGAGGCGGTGGAAAGTACGTAGTGTTTCTCCATAACATTTCTCCTTTATCTTGTGTTTTATGAAAATGTAGCGGAGGCGGTTCAGTCTTTCCTGAGATCTGAAGACTTATGTTAGTGCCTAAAGTGTAGGCCTTTATTTCAGTCGGTTGAGGTGGTGTTGAAGGGTATAGGTGACCTGGGTTTGATTCCCAGTTGGTCCATCAAGTATTGTGTGTTCATGAGTTATAAGCCAACAAGAATTTCTGTCTCATGTAAATTATCCAGGTGGATGGACAATAACATTTAAAAATGTGTATTTCAACAGCACCTTCGGGGTACGTCTGCGGTCCACCTCCTCTGCAGCCCAGCTGTCAATCAAGCAGAAGATCCATTCATTTGAGACCTTCTCTAGTCCTGAGGGTAAGGGTCAGGAGACGGAGGGCAACAACAGGAGGCCCCTAGCCCCCTCCACTTCCCTCCCTTTGAAGGACAAGGCACCCGTCAGGAGTGACCCCCCTCTCTTAGAGGAGAATGGCACAATCCAACATGACATGGGCAAAGGAGCCAAAGTGACCTCTCCAATCCTTGACAAGGACAAGGACAGGAGGATGTTCTCTTTTCCCCCTGCAGCCTCTCCTCACTCCATCCTTCCGCCCTCTCCTGCCTCCCACCCTTCTCCTCCTACCTGCTTTTCTCTACTTCCGACCCCACACCCTACCTCGGAGCTCCAGACCCCAGTGGAAGAGACAACAGACCCCAATGCAGAGATCTCTGACTCGCCATCCCCCGAGGACACCACCACCACCCCATCCACCCTAGAGGCACCTCTCCCCGAGGCCGAACCAGAAACAGAGCCCCTGGATGGGGCTGTAGAGGCCTCCATCTCCCCCTCCGGCCCGGTGCCCAGGAGGTCCAGCAGCTCCAAGGGAGAGAGCTTTGGTCCACTACAACCACCAGAGGAGGGGGAGGGAGACCAGAGCTATGCCCAGGCTCAGGGCAAGCAGGCCAGCCTGCGGACGCGTAGCCTGCCCCTGCCTGCCTCTCCCTCCCCGGATGGGTCAACAACTCTAAGAGGACTGGAGGGAGAGAGTCTGGGGAAGATACTTTCCTTCAGTAACCAGGTGCGTCTTTGGTCCACACTTTACATTACATCACATCGTCCAAGTGTAAATTGTAAAATGTCCAATTTAACTGATGAAATGTATGAAATGTCACATAAGCTTCATACCAGTTGAATAACCCATGTAATTACTCTGTAACAGGTGCATGCAATATGTTTGTAACTGTCATTTAGTGTGTGGATTGTGCGCACCTGCGACACTTGGCAATAGTTTGCTTAGGAAACAATATTATTTATATAATATTCTGTTATATTTCATTATATTCTTACTATAAAATATATGTGTTTTGACTGTGGTAAATGCACAGGAATATACGTGTCTTATCTGCTAAATGAACAAATGAACTATAGGCTATCCCACTGGCACAGACGTCAATTTAACGTCAATTCAACATCTGTAACGTTGAAATGACGTGGAAACAATGTTGATTAAAACAGTGTGTGCCCAGTGGGATGCCATAGCCAGACTAAGCACCGTAACATAGTCAACTCAGCTGTTCTGTTCTTTTTCATTTGTTTTTCCCCTCCATTTTCTATTATTCTCATATAATGTTGTGAACAGATAATGATTTAAGTGGTTCATTATGTTGATTAGTGTCCTTGAGATAATACTAGTAATAATGAATAATTACTACAGTGTAGGCTGCTGATGGGAATGAGTGTCAGCAGACATTTCATTTGAAGTTAATTCACCCGGTTGGGATTTGGCAACTTATTGTGGACTAATTGGATAATTACTTTACTTTAGACTATTATAGAAAGAACACGTGACAGTTGTTTCACCCATGGTGTAAGAAGGTGCTATAATGGCCTCTTGAGGTGGGATGAAGGGTAGAAAAGAACAGCAGAGCCCTAACCATGACATGTTTTATACTCTGCTCTGCTCTACTCTGCTCTACTCTACTATACTATACTCTGCTCTACTCTACTCTGCTCTGCTCTGCTCTGCTCTACTCTACTCTGCTCTGCTACTCTACTCTTATCTGCTCTGCTCTACTTTTATCTGATTTACTCTACTCTTATCTGATCTGCTCTACTTTTATCTGCTCTGCTCTACTCTTATCTGCTATACTCTACTCTGCTCTATCTACTCTTATCTGCTCTGCTCTACTCTGCTCTGCTCTACTTTTATCTGCTCTGCTCTACTCTTATCTGCTCTGCTCTACTTTTATCTGCTCTACTCTACTCTTATCTGCTCTGCTCTACTTTTATCTGCTCTGCTCTACTCATATCTGCTCTGCTCTGCTCTACTCTTATCTGCTCTGCTCTACTCTTATCTGCTCTACTCTTATCTGCTCTGCTCTGCTCTACTCTACTCTGCTCTTCTCTTATCTGCTCTGCTCTGCTCTACTCTACTCTTATCTGCTATACTCTACTCTATCTACTCTTATCTACTCTGCTCTGCTCTACTCTGCTCTACTCTTATCTGCTCTACTCTTATCTGCTCTGCTCTACTTTTATCTGATCTACTCTACTCTTATCTGCTCTGCTCTACTTTTATCTGCTCTGCTCTACTCTGCTCTGCTCTGCTCTACTCTGCTCTGCTCTACTCTGCTCTGTTCTACTCTGATCTGCTCTGCTCTACTCTGCTCTGTTCTACTCTTATCTGCTCTGCTCTACTTTTATCTGCTCTGCTCTACTCTTATCTGCTCTGCTCTACTTTTATCTGCTCTGCTCTACTCTTATCTGCTCTGCTCTACTTTTATCTGCTCTGCTCTACTCTTATCTGCTCTGCTCTACTCTTATCTGCTCTGCTCTACTCTACTCTGCTCTACTTTTATCTGCTCTGCTCTACTCTTATCTGCTCTGCTCTACTCTGCTCTGCTCTACTCTTATCTGCTCTGCTCTACTCTTATCTGCTCTACTCTACTCTGCTCTGCTCTACTTTTATCTGCTCTGCTCTACTCTTATCTGCTCTACTCTGCTCTGCTCTGCTCTACTCTTATCTGCTCTGTTCTACTCTTATCTGCTCTACTCTACTCTGCTCTGCTCTACTTTTATCTGCTCTGCTCTACTCTTATCTGCTCTACTCTGCTCTGCTCTGCTCTACTCTTATCTGCTCTGTTCTACTCTTATCTGCTCTACTCTACTCTGCTCTGCTCTACTTTTATCTGCTCTGCTCTACTCTTATCTGCTCTACTCTACTCTGCTCTGCTCTACTCTTATCTGCTCTGTTCTACTCGTATCTGCTCCGCTCTGCTCTACTCTGCTCTGCTCTGCTCTGCTCTTATCTGCTCTGCTCTGCTCTACTCTGCTCTACTGTTAACTGCTCTGCTCTACTCTACTCCAGGTTTCCCATGCCCTGATGCGTTCCATGCACTCCCTGCTCCCCTCCAACTGTCCTACTAGGCCGGGTAACCCCGGGTCAGACCCACCCCCTGCATCCCCTCTAGTTTGCAGCCCGGAGGCGCCTGACCCGGCCCAGAACACCCCCCTCTCCCCTGGCCCCGACAGCAATGAGAATAGCTTCTCTGTCAGGTAAAAACTCTCTGAAAACATCAACATACAGCGTATACCAGGGTTGGGGTCAATTCCATTACAATTCAATCAATTCAGGAAGTAAAAGGAAGTTAGTATTCCAGTTTTTCTCAATGCTTCTCTATGAGAAGAATTTCAAATTGGAATTTCAGTTTACTTCCTAAATGGATGTAATTGAAATGGAATTGACCCTTACCCTGGTATATACAGCATATTCTCTGTTCCAATGATTGATACCAGACAGGCATACACATACTACCTCTCAGGTGATTGGATGAAAAGGTATAAATATACACTGATTTCACAAGAGCTGATAATAGTCTAGTATGTCTATAGACCTACACTGTAGTAGTGCTTGCTATGAAAAAAGTAAGATAGCACTGCTCCCTGGAAGTCAGATACTGTAAAGTAGAGATGGCATTATACATTATCAGATGGAACAGGCATATTTTAGATCAAATCTTTTCTGTATTTTGTCCCTGCTTCACAGGGCTTAATGCAATCGTGGCAGTATCATCTTTAGTAAGAGGAAGTATGAACACAGGAAGTGAACAAACAGGAAGTCACACGTGTTATTCCTGTTCTAAGATGTGACATTATGTCTAAAGTGTTAATCTGACTGAAATCCTCTCAGAGTTTAGTCTGTAACAGATTGACCAACCTAAAACATAACTCTCTATTTAGTTTTCATACAGTGAAATGCATGATTATGAGAGTAGCTACGATGAACCTGTAAACCAGAAGGTGTGTCTGTGTGTGTGTTCTGTATGTGACCAGTGTCAGTGCGTGAGTTGAACTCTGTTTGCTTCCCTATTCCCCTCAGCCTCTCTGATCTGAGGCAGTGTACCATTGAGCGGGGGGAGGCGGGAGGGGACCTGGTCTCACGCCCATCTCCGTCAGCATGTGCCCACTCTGTTATCTCAGCCATCCCTCCACAGGAAATACAGACCATGATCCAGGAAGTGAAAGCTCTGGATGAGGAAACACTGAAGGTGAAACTTTATCCTTCTGTCTGTCAGTCTTTCTGTCCGTCTGTCCGGCCTGTCTGTTTCATTGTTTTTAATTTATCCATCCACCTCTTCCTCACTAGAAGGGCCTCGCTGACTGTATTAGGGTGTCAAATAATGATGTTCCCCACATCAACACCACATTGACACCACATTAACACCACATTAACACCACATCAACACCACAGTAACACCACATCAACACCACATCAACACCACATTAACACCACATCAACACCACAGTAACACCACAGTAACACCACATCAACACCACATGAACACCACTTGAACACCACTTGAACACCACATCAGCACCACATCTACACCACATCAGCACCACATGAACACCACATGAACACCACATGAACACCACTTGAACACCACATGAATACCACATTAACACCACATCAACACCACATGAACACCACATGAACACTACATTAACATCCAGTCATGACAGATTGCCCACTCTTACTGTTGAGAATCTCTCATCTCTGGTCTACTCTCTAAGTGGTTGAGGTAATCTATACCCCTGAGTCCAAGGCTGCATCCCAAATGACATGCTATTCCCCTCTAAAGTGCACTACTTTTGACCAAGAGGCTTTCAGGCTCTGGATAATAGGGTGCTGTGTGGGAAGCATGGTAAGAGCTGCTCTCTCATGCAGTACTCAACACTGGCTTCTGCAAAACAACAAGCCTGTAGGAATGAGCTCCACTACAGGACTGGAGGGACCATTAAGGATTACGTTAGAGCGCTCAGCTGCAGGTGTGTTTGTGTGTGTGTGTGTGTGTGTGTGTGTGTGTGTGTGTGTGTGTGTGTGTGTGTGTGTGTGTGTGTGTGTGTGTGTGTGTGTGTGTGTATTAAGAGGCTTTCAGGGAGGACAGAGTATCACAATGTGTATTGAAAGGCTTTCAGGGAGGGCAGAGTATCACAGTGTGTACTGAAAGGCTTTCAGGGAGGACAGAGTATCACAGTGTGTATTGAAAGGCTTTCAGGGAGGGCAGAGTATCACAGTGTGTATTGAAAGGCTTTCAGGGAGGACAGAGTATCACAGTGTGTATTGAAAGGCTTTCAGGGAGGGCAGAGTATCACAGTGTGTATTGAAAGGCTTTCAGGGAGGACAGAGTATCACAGTGTGTATTGAAAGGCTTTCAGGGAGGACAGAGTATCACAATGTGTATTGAAAGGCTTTCAGGGAGGACAGAGTATCACAGTGTGTATTGAAAGGCTTTCAGGGAGGACATAGTATCACAGTGTGTATTGAAAGGCTTTCAGGGAGGGCAGAGTATCACAGTGTGTATTGAAAGGCTTTCAGGGAGGACAGAGTATCACAGTGTGTATTGAAAGGCTTTCAGGGAGGACAGAGTATCACAGTGTGTATTGAAAGGCTTTCAGGGAGGGCAGAGTATCACAGTGTGTATTGAAAGGCTTTCAGGGAGGACAGAGTATCACAGTGTGTATTGAAAGGCTTTCAGGGAGGACAGAGTATCACAGTGTGTATTGAAAGGCTTTCAGGGAGGACAGAGTATTACAGTGTGTATTGCGTTTCTGTTCTCCATTTGCATTCTGTGAGCCAATCAAAGCTTTTGTCTACGCACACACATGCACGCACACACACACACACACACACACACACACACACACACACACACACACACACACACACACACACACACACACACACACACACACACACACACACACACACACACACACACACACACACACACACCTCTCTCGAAGGACCACTTGGCTCTGTGCTCAGGAGAACATCTGTATGTATTTCCTTTCTCGATATGTCATTACCGCACTCTTACTACAATGTGTGCCTTTGTGTCTGTTTGTGTGTGTGTGTGTCTGGTGTGTGTGCGTATGTGTGTTTGTCTGTTTGTGTGTGTCTGGTGTAAAGCCCGGAGGTGAGGGCGAGACACTTGGTCCCCCTCGGCTCTCTCACAGACATAGAATCATCTGGAAACTGTCAACAACAGCTGGGGTTTAATAATCAAACTGAGATATCTCTGTGAATGGCCATGAATCGTCTGACTCACGTCATCAAAGTATTAATCGTCTCAGAGTAACAGGGCTACTGATCTAGGATCAAGTTTGTCTTTTAGATCACATTGAATAAGATTAAATGGACGGGGGGACCTGATCCTAGATCAGCACTCCTACTCTTAATAGATAAGAACAAGAACCAGCAGTAACATTGTAAAGTGAGCGAAAAACATGAAAATATTTTTTTGAATGTTAGAATGAAAGAGATGACTTCTTTTCTTCCCTCTTTCTAGCAATTTGAGCACATCCAAGTGGTGATTCTGCACAAGGAGGAAGGAGCAGGTCTGGGTTTCAGCATTGCAGGTGGGATAGACCTGGAGAGCAAGGCCACCACAGTGAGTATACTGAAAGGTCATGCTAGAGCAGATGAAAAGTGATGACATCCTCAGAATTTATGTTAAAGATTGTATTTCTGTGTGATGTGTGCTATCTGGGGGAGTTGAGAATTCTGCAGAAGACACATTTCTGTTGTTCACTGTAACATATTGTATGGACAATAAAGTTGTATTGTACAAAATACAGTGTCTGTATTAGTTAGGAGCGTGATTTTGGACTTAAATATTAAAGATAGTACAGGGCTATAAAGCCCTGGTACTGTCCTTTCTAGCATGGCCAGATAGTGGCAACTCTACAAAATGTCTGTCAGCTGCTCCACCAATCAAGGCGAATTGCTTAGAATGGGAATGTCAATTGTAAATGTTCTGCTATTTCTCCCTCCCTCCCCCCAGGTGCATCGTGTTTTCCCCCACGGCCTGGCGGCTCAAGAGGGGACCGTGGAGAAGGGTGACGAGGTGCTGTCCATCAACGGCCAGACACTAAGGGGTGCGACACACGCGGACGCCACCGCCACGCTGCGCCAGGCCCGCACCATGAGACTGGCCGTGGTGGTGGTGAGCAAGGGGAGAGAGGGAGGAGGAGGAGGAGGAGGAGGAGGAGGGAACAACACTGATAATTCCTCTGTCAGCAGTAGCAGTACAGACCTCAACCCCACAGGTGAGTAGAAGGTTGTCAGACAAGTTCACCTAGTAAGACAGCACACACAACACTGTGTGTGTGTGTGTGTGTGTGTGTGTGTGTGTGTGTGTGTGTGTGTGTGTGTGTGTGTGTGTGTGTGTGTGTGAGCGTACATCAAATCAAATCACATTTTATTTGTTGCGTACACATTATTTAGCAGATGTTGTTGCAGGTGTAGCGAAATGCTTGCCTTTGTGGCTGTATCATACAGTGTATGTACTGTATGTAAACGTTGGTTGTTCATCTCTCTGTCTGTCTGTCTGTCTGTCTGTCTGTCTGTCTGTCTGTCTGTCTGTCTGTCTGTCTGTCTGTCTGTCTGTCTGTCTGTCTGTCTGTCTGTCTGTCTGTCTGTCTGTCTGTCTGTAGTGGAGGATGGGGGAGCCTTGCTGACTGTGGAGCTGGAGACAGGAGGAGGGGGCGTGGGCTTCAGTTTGGATGGAGGGAAAGGCTCTATCCATGGAGACAGGCCACTGGTCATCAACAGGATATTTAAAGGTACAGTAATATCCATGGAGACAGGCCACTGGTCATCAACAGGATATTTAAAGGTACAGTAATATCCATGGAGACAGGCCACTGGTCATCAACAGGATATTTAAAGGTACAGTAATATCCATGGAGACAGGCCACTGGTCATCAACAGGATATTTAAAGGTACAGTAATATCCATGGAGACAGGCCACTGGTCATCAACAGGATATTTAAAGGTACAGTAATATCCATGGAGACAGGCCACTGGTCATCAACAGGATATTTAAAGGTACAGTAATATCCATGGAGACAGGCCTCTGGTCATCAACAGGATATTTAAAGATACAGTAATATCCATGGAGACAGGCCACTGGTCATCAACAGGATATTTAAAGGTACAGTAATATCCATGGAGACAGGCCTCTGGTCATCAACAGGATATTTAAAGGTACAGTAATATCCATGGAGACAGGCCACTGGTCATCAACAGGATATTTAAAGGTACAGTAATATCCATGGAGACAGGCCACTGGTCATCAACAGGATATTTAAAGGTACAGTAATATCCATGGAGACAGGCCACTGGTCATCAACAGGATATTTAAAGGTACAGTAATATCCATGGAGACAGGCCTCTGGTCATCAACAGGATATTTAAAGGTACAGTAATATCCATGGAGACAGGCCTCTGGTCATCAACAGGATATTTAAAGGTACAGTAATATCCATGGAGACAGGCCTCTGGTCATCAACAGGATATTTAAAGGTACAGTAGCAGCACAGGATTAGAAGGTATAGTTCACAAAAAAGAGAATATTTGGAGACAGTGGCAAAGTAAAGAAAACCAAAGCACAGATTGCTGCCTTACTATGTCCCTAAACTCTAACAGGGTCAGGAAATCAATATATCAGTTTGTCATTTGGGTGAACTTTAGGTGCCATTTAGCAGACACTGTTATCCAAGTGACTTACAGTAAGTAGTGTGTGTATACATTTTTAGTAAGGGTGACCCCAGCAGGAATCAAACCAACGATCTTGACGTTACAAGTGCCATGCTCTACCAGCTGAGCCACACAGGACCTTTTCTTAACACTTTTAACAATGTATTTTATTGTTAGAAGTGTTGTGATGTCACAGAAAGTAGGAAACCATGCAAACAACGCAGAGAAGCACAGTTTTATAAGCTTTAACTTCTATAAGTTGGGGGAGGCGAAAGCTGATCCCAGATCTGCACCTAGGGGAAACTTCACGACAGACCAATGTGTGACAGTGTGTTCTCCTGCTCCCCAATAGGTGGTGCTGCGGAGCAGAGCGGGTTGCAGTCTGGCGATGAGCTGCTGCAGGTCCAGAGCACCTCCCTCCAGGAGCTGAGCCGCTTCGAGGCCTGGAACATCGTCAAGGCTCTGCCTGAGGGGCATATCACTCTAGTCATCCGGAGGAGGAAGGAGGATGAGGCAGAAGGGTCTGCCTGAGGGACATCTCACTGTAGTTAACAGGAGGAGGAAGGAGGATGAGGCAGAAGGGTCTGCCTGAGGGACATCTCACTGTAGTTAACAGGAGGAGGAAGGAGGATGAGGCAGAAGGGTCTGCCTGAGGGACATCTCACTGTAGTTAACAGGAGGGGGAAGGAGGAGGAGACTGAGGAGTTACCCCTAGACTGATTTCAGGTCAGTTTATACTGTTTACACTTAATTGATCTCCAGATACCATAGGTCCCTGACTACCTACGGAGGTAGTCAGAAAGATCTGATCACAATTACACTTCCTTAAAAATGTGGGCACAATCAGAATGTTGACAAGATCAGGACAAATGACTCATGTTAGCACCAGCTATAAACGGGGCTATTGATTCTCAAGATTTGACCACATATTGATTGTGGCCACATTTATAGACAGGTGTCCGCAATTAAAATACCTATTGTGATTACATTGTGATCAGATCTTCCTGATCCCCACCGGAGGTAGTCAGGCACACATGTTGTCTGGATATCTTCCAAGTGTAGACGGATGTGGACAGGGAAACCATTTAAATCATCATTATCCCTCTAAAATGGCGTCAATATGTGTCTTTAAATAAAGAAAATACATTTTATTTTGAAAGAATATCTGTCGAATAATTTGCATACAGGGAGGGACCAGTAAATCTTGGTCACAATGCGGACACAGCGGACGGATAAGAGACACATTTTAATACAATGTGTAGATGCAACGGCAAAAATGTGGCCGCAATCAGAATGTGGACAACAGCCTCGATTCAATCCGTATCGCTGAAGTTTAGTGTTATAGCGTGATTGAAAATTAAAGGTAATTTCCGATTGAGCCGACATGAATTTACCGTGAATGCAGTCTCCACGAACACAGGAACGTTGCCTTTATATTTCAATCACACTGAAATGCAGGTCTTCAGCGCTACTGATTGAATAGAACCCCGAGATCAGAGAAAGCACCAGGTATAAACAGGGCCAACTAGAACACAAATCAACCACAAGCCATCATATCATTTCATATGAGCACTATTAACATACTGTAGTTATGAATATAATATCTATATTCTATATCAAATCATATTGCAATGACAATCAGGGACTGTTACTGTAGAGAGAGGTGAGTTTACAGGTGCTTTGCTCTGACTGCCTTCCTACACCCAGAACTTCTAGACCAGGGACCACAGTGAGTTTGAGATTTGCACAGATATACAGTATTTACATGAAGGAAGAGAGAGACATTCCATTGCTTTTGACTGTTACAAATAGTGTACAATACTGTAATGTAGTCCAAAAGAGTATGATACTGATACAAAATATTTAAAATGGGATCTGCATTTTTCATGGAATTGTGGTATTGTGCTTGATGTTGGAATCATTATTTAGACCAAAGACTATGAGTTGGATTCAATCCATATCGCGGAAGATCAGCATCAAAAGGTAAAGTTAATTTCCGTTTATCATGAATGCAGTCTCCGCGACCGCGGGAACATTGCCTTTAATTGTCAATCGCCCTATAAAGTGGATCTTCAGAGCTACGGATTTAATAGAGCCCTTAGTTCGTTTATTAGATGGCAATGGGAGAATCTCAATTGCAAACTCCTCGCGTCCTCTCTCCTTTTCAAAACCCATTGGATGAGAAAGCCAGAGGTCCCGCCCCTCTGACCCTTCTCCTCCAATTGGTTTTGAGGAGGACAGGCGAGAGGACGCGAGGAGTGTCTAATTGAGATTCTCCCTCTGGGTGAAACCAAAGATATAACTAAACCGGAGCACATTTTCACCTTGTTTTCTCTCCTAGTTTGATATTAAGGAAAACACAGGGTGTGAACATTTTGTACTAAAATCTATTAGAATATAGATATTTAAAACTCTGTATATTGGTACTAAAGCTTTATCATAATATACATTATACTAATAAAATAATTTAACCCAATCTGTATGTGTATGTTTCAAAAGTTTATTCACAAGACTGTTGTGCCAATAACCATTCATGTTTTGAAACCTATGTAGTTATTTGACTTCATATGGAACAAACAGATGCATTTACTGGGACATGCTCTGAGGCTAGGAAACAGTTACCACCGATAAATCCACTATAATTGAGAATTTCAATAAGCATTTCTCTACGGCTGGCCATGCTTTCCACCTGGTTACCCCTACCCCGGTCAACTGCCCGGCACCCTCCACAGCAACCTGCCAAAGCCCCCACCATTTCTCCTTCACCCAAATCCAGATAGCTGATGTTCTGAAAGAGCTGCCATATCTGGACCCATACAAATCAGCCGGGCTAGACAATCTGGACCCTCTCTTTCTAAAATTATCTACCGAAATTGTTGCAACCCCTATTACCCCTGTTGCAACCCCTATTAGCCTGTTCAACCTCTCTTTCGTATCGTCTGAGATTCCCAAAGATTGGAAAGCTGCCACGGTCATCCCCCTCTTCAAAGGGGGTGACACTCTAGACCCAAACTGCTACAGACCTATATCTATCCTACCCTGTCTTTCTAAGGTCTTCGAAAGCCAAGTTAACAAACAGATTACCGACCATTTCGAATCCCACCGTACCTTCTCCGCTATGCAATCTGGTTTCAGAGCTGGTCATGGGTGCACCTCAGCCATGCTCAAGGTCCTAAACGACATCATAACCGCCATCGATAAGAGACATTACTGTGCAGCCGTATTCATCGACCTGGCCAAGGCTTTCGACTCTGTCAATCACCACATTCTTATTGGCAGACTCGACAGCCTTGGTTTCTCAAATGATTGCCTCGCCTGGTTTACCAACTACTTCTCTGATAGAGTTCAGTGTGTCAAGTAGGAGGGCCTGTTGTCAGGACCTCTGGCAGTCTCTATGGGTGTGCCACAGGGTTCAATTCTCGGGCCGACTCTCTTCTCTGTATACATCAATGATGTTGCTCTTGCTGCCGGTGATTCTCTGATCCACCTCTATGCAGACGACACCATTCTGTATACTTCTGGCCCCTCTTTGGACACTGTGTTAACTAACCTCCAGACGAGCTTCAATGCCATACAACTCTCCTTCTGTGGCCTCCAACTGCTCTTAAACGCAGGTAAAACTAAATGCATGCTATTCAATCGATCACTGCCTGCACCTGCTCGCTCGTCCAGCATCACTACTCTGGACGGCTCTGACAACTACAAATACCTGGGTGTCTGGTTAGACTGTAAACTCTCCTTCCAGACTCACATTAAGCATCTCCAATCCAAAATTAAATCTAGAATCGGCTTCCTATATCGCAACAAAGCATCCTTCACTCATGCTGCCAAACACACCCTCGTAAAACTGACCATCCTACCGATCCTCGACTTCGGTGATGTCATCTATAAAATAGCCTCCAACACTCTACTCAACAAACTGGATGCAGTCTATCACAGTGCCATCCGTTTTGTCACCAAAGCCCTATATACTACCCACCACTGTGACCTGTACGCTCTCGTTGGTTGGCCCTCGCTTCATACTCGTCGCCAAACCCACTGGCTCCAGGTCATCTACAAGTCTTTGCTAAGTAAAGCACCGCCTTATCTCAGCTCACTGGTCACCATAGCAGCACCCACTCGTAGCACGCGCTCCAGCAGGTATATCTCTCTGGTCACCCCTAAAGCCAACTCCTCCTTTGGTTGTCTTTCCTTCCAGTTCTCTGCTGCCAATGACTGGAACGAACTGCAAAAATCTCTGAAGCTGGAGACTCATACCTCCCTCACTAGTTTTAAGCACCAGCTGTTAGAGCAGGTCACAGATCACTGCACCTGTACATAGCCCATCTGTAAACAGCCCATCTATCTACCTACCTCATCCCCATACTGTATTTATTTATCTTGCTCCTTTGCACCCCAGTATCTCTACTTGCACATTCATCTTCTGCACATCTACCATTCCAGTGTTTAATTGCTATATTGTAATTACTTTGCCACCATGGCCTATTTATTGCCTTAACTTACCTCATTTGCACTCACTGTATATAGACTTTTTTTGTTTTGCTATATTATTGACTGTATGTTTTGTTTATTCCATGTGTAACTCTGTGTTGTTGTATGTGTCGAATTGCTACGCTTTATCTTGGCCAGGTCGCAGTTGCAAATGAGAACTTGTTCTCAACTAGCCTACCTGGTTAAATAAAGGTGAAATATATATTTTTTAAATGTACCACTCAGTTAATGACTATGCGAGTTGTAGGCAAAACTCCTTTAATTTTCCCCAAAATCCTTGTTGGAGGATTCTGTATTCCCTGCTTATTCCCTTCTGGTTTTGGGAACTTCCAAGAAAGTTGAGTAACCATTATTCATCCATCATCGTAATCCTTAATTTCTCTTCTCCGGTGTTTGAAAAACAGCCGGTGAATTTGTGTGGTGGGTATAGCCATTTTCCTACCTGTGGTGATGGTAATATAATACGACAAGAGAGGACGACAACATTGGATGTAACAGTCAGTAGTTTTTAATGCAGATGCTGGTGAAACACAAAACCTGCTGGGTGGAATATACAGTATACAGTACAGTCCTACGGTACAGTAGAGTGCAGGTCAGGATTAGGGTCGCAAAATTGTGGTAACTTTCCCCCAATTTCCCAGAAATCCTGGTTGGAGGATATCCAGATTCCCTGCGTATTCTCTACTGATTCCAGGAATCTTCCAACTGGGATTTCAGGAAAACGTGAAATTCTGGCAATTTTTCTAAAATGTTCATAACCCTAATCCTGACCTAAAAAAAACGTTATTTTCCTGTGTTGCTTTTATTGACAACTGAACTAATAGTATATTTCAATAGCAGCCATTTTCCATAGCAGCTGTGCTTTCCAATCAGGAGCTGAGGACAACAAACAGCATTCAACACGTACCCTAAAACATACACATCTGTCCCAAAACGCATGATGGAGTACATTTTAAAAACAAGCCACCAATAGACAACGTGTGTACTCTGACATTAAGACAGCAATACACTGTAGGTAGGTATGATCTTCAGGCTCCACGTACAGTACAATAACACACATCAAAACAATGCCTTCATAGTATTACACCAACAAAAGGCAAACAATGATAAAAAAAAAGCAAGCATATAGGACTTGGTTGTGGATGAGGTGGAATGCAATGCACTTGTAAAGGTTTGTCAGTTAAGGTTATTATCCACTCGGGATAAGAAAATGACTTTAAGTAGTGTTTTCATTTCAAACGGAAACTTAACCACAAGGCTTCTAAAAAGATTGATCTAAAACATCATTAATATAATGGCTTATCATCATTCATGTAGAGGACTCAGCAGGCATGCAGATGGTTGACTGTACAGCACTGTGAAGAGACCTTCTAGGGCTATATCTCAATACTCTGAGGAGGCTTCCTCCACCTAAAAGGGCTGTATCTCAATACTCTGAAGAGGCTGCCTCAACCAACTAGGGATGTATCTCAATACTATTGATGCTTGCTCTCATTATTTCCCTTCACCGATGATTTAAAAAAAGCTATGGAGACGCACCCTGGCCTAGACGGATGACCATGCCCTCGTGTCATATCAAAGACTGTGGTTTTCTCAACTCTATGCTGGTAATAAGTTTCTTTACAGTGTAAAATGACACTAGTCACAATTGATGCCAGAATATGGCAGTCCTATGCTGCTGCTGTGCTTTAAAATATGTTGGAATCCATGGCTGTCCCAAATGGCATCCTACTCCCTATATAGTGCACTACTTTGGACCAGAGCCTTATGGGACGCATTCCATGTTGTACCCCACTGAATAAAACCCAAGATCCTTCAGAAGCTCTCCTACTCCAGCGGATGTCCCTTTGTCCATTCTTCATTAGATGAAGCTGTTCATATTGCCATTTGCCCATACATACTGCAAATAACTTTGCTTAAGAATAATGCAGTGTTCTTACTTTGACATCTACATACTACATAGAGAAAAGTAACTGAGGCAGGAATCCTTGCTTGGAGGTTAGACGTCTATAAATCCGGCAGATGTTAAGGTTAGGAATAGGATAGATTTGGGGGGGGCTGTATATACACCCTCTAAAGGTTACTGGTTAAAGCTGGAATCCTCAACGGTAAAACAACCATGTCCATAACGCTTTCCAGTTACTGAAAACAACAAACACTGTTATATACTGCATTTCATTACCATGCTACACGACGCTCCTCAGCTCAGCAACAACAATAACAATGCTGGTGTGGCGGCCAGTGGCACCGTTTCCCCCTACTGCGGATTCCATCTTTAGGTATTGGTTAAAGGGCTGTGGAGACAGGTTAAACCAGAACATTTCAAGTACAGTACTACCGTATACAAAGGACAACAAAAAATGAGGTATGACTCGTCCCAATGGAATCCGATTCCATTCTGGGGTTCCTGTAAGGTCCATGCAACATGCATGTTACTGTAGGTAGGATGCAGCCAGTGTAACAGAATGGACTGTATTCAACAGCAACAGTACAAAAGGGAAGGAGGACATATCCTCTGTGTGTTTAGGACACTGAATACAAAATATAGATTTCAAATCTATTCTCATTCTTTTGGGGTGGGAAGTAGGGGGGGAATGCATCACTAAATAGGAAATGTACAGGAAATATTTATTGTTTTGGAAGAAGAGTTTGGCAAAATTGACCTCTCTAGATCTATTCTTAAAGGTGCGGCCCAGAGTGCTTAAAGGTGCGGTCTGTAAGTTGGATTTCCGGTTCCAGGACTAAGAGGCAGGGTGTTTACTAGTGTACCTGCATGAAGAAAAAAAAAAAACGTAGAAAAACAGGAACTACATTATGTCCAATAATGTAACGTGTTTTTTTGGGTGGGTTCATGATGATTGTTTTTGTACTCTTTCTTGCTACAATAGGGGGGAAAATAACTTACAAATTGCAACTTTAAAATCAGGGCTAAGGTCAAATCCATTTCAATCGCTTCAACTCAAGAAAATTGCACAAGAAGCTCTATGAGAAATTCATATTCAATCTTCTTCCAGAGTTGAATGAAATTAGAGCAGACCCTCAACCTTTTTGTAAGACTACACTAGTGGCCACCATACCTGGTCCTAGAGAGCAACAGTACCAGGGGTGCAGGCTTTTTGCTCCAGCACTAACCCACCATTAATACACAAATGAACCAAGACCTCAACGACCTGAAATCAGCTGTGTTAGTGCTGGGACAAACAAGCTGCACTCCTTCCTTCCCTCATATCATCCCCCTTTAAGCTCACATACAGTTTGCTCCAAGCCAAGGCCAGGTGACCACTCTTTTAAAGAGGCTGTACAGAAGTTGAGTTGCTAATTGTTTATCTACATTTTTGGCTTGAGTGTTGCCTGTATGGTTGATATAACAATATTTATTTACTCATGAAACACAATCCTTATTTTTAATCTCGAAAGACACGGCCTGGGGAGGTGTGCCCCATGCTCTTTAATAAGGATTTTTAAAATCCATTTACATCAATCAATCCCTTTCAGTTAAAAAGCCCCCTGAGGTGAAAAGTTCCATAAAGCCTCTTTAAAACTAAGCCATTCACATAGCTAATCATTGCTGGTCCCAGATCTGAGTACCACCTGGTGCCAGGAGTTGGTTATGCAGCACAAACAGATCTGGGACCAGGGCTAAGGGAAGGTATAGTATGAGTGTATCAGTGGTCCTTGAGAGACTTGATGGCCTTGGCCAGGTTGCTGTAGAACTCCACCATGCTGGATGGGAAGAAGGAGTCGACCACGGAGCGAGGCAGGAAGCCCCCCAGGTCCGTCTGGAAGAAACTGAACAGCTGTGTTTTGTTTGGCTCCCTTGGAGAGAGAGAGAGAGGGGTTGAATTTACACTATACTGTATGAACAATATTAGACAGTGCTTCTTCAGCTACATAGCTATCAAGACAGGTGGTCATGTTAGATAATGTTATTGATAGAGAGAATGTTCAAACCAAACCTATTGCTGTGCACATTATAGATACCTCAATTAGTATACCTGAGTGCACTGAAGTTTAGCTCTCTACTGCCCTCCTGTGGTGGACCATTGTCTCTACAAAAGCTTCCTTGGTTCTGACAGAACTGAACACAATGTTCAGAATGTTGCAGATGGGTTTGTAAACTAAAGCATGTGTACTGTATGTAAAGTCGCTGTCTGATGAAAACCGTAAATCAATTTTTTCTCATTTATATTTTTGAATGAAATGTACTCTGAACATTGTACGGCTCTACGACCAATAAAATGTATTCAAAATAGCTTTAGAAGTTCAATAACTTGATTATTAATGGGAAAATATGGACATTTTTTCAATTTCCTGAAAAGTTTGTTTTGGAGATGAGGTTATCAGACAACGACAATATTATGAAACAGAAGTGTGTGTCCGCGCGTGACTCACCCAGAGATGGGGACACAGATGCAGCCACAGGGGTGGTTGAAGCCCCTCACATACCCTGACTGGGGAGGGCAGCTCGGGTGGCTCACGTGGGTGGCTAACGGACAGAACACAGGGAGACAACTTATGAGGATACAAATATGTGTAGATATAATCCAGTCTATTTTCATTCAATCAATCACATAAAGTTACTTACTATACTGACAGTGAAGGTAAAACGCAAATCTCATCTTGGGCACACCGTTGCAAAATGTTTTGCAACGGAATACATAACCAAGCCTTTCTTATTGGACAAGAACATATAGGCTAGGCCTAGTACATCACAGTTTGAGTGTTTTCTTCCTTTTCGTGCCTACTGAACACAACCCACATTTTGACATGGATGATTATGCCTAGGCCTCAGTCTGGGGCAGTGGATAAGACAGTTGTCTGTCCCAGAGATCCCCACCCAGCCAGCCTCTCTGAGGGTTAGGGCTGATGATTAGGCTACATCATCCACACACTAGCACTGCATTAGTGACAAGTGACGATAGTTCCTCTTGTACTCTACTGATTTCAGCCTACTGCCGATGGGGTGGTATGTCTGTGCAGCCCAGTGCTTGATTTGTATATCATTGATTATGTTTTTTGCTGTTAGAATACCTATTTATTCCTTTATATTTCTTAATGTCTGTGCTGTTATGTCCTCCGTAAATGCCTCAACGTTCAATAAAAATAGCCTAACATTTAATAAAAAAACAGGTGTGCGCAGTCTTCCAAGGAGAGTCCTAGACAGACAAAGAACAAAAAGAGCTACACTCCAATAGAAACGTGAATTGAGTCAGTAGAGAAATTTAGTTAAATAATACATTGTTAGAGAAATGTTCCAAGATGTTATTTTAATCATAAAGCTCTAGAACTACCGTTCGCTCTAGATCTACCGTTCGCTCTAGATCTACCGTTCGCTCTAGATCTACCGTTTCTTGTTGTTGTTAGAACTCCTATTTATCATAAGGTGAAAAGAGAGAGAAAAGACAAAAGGAAGAGAGATAGAGGCGTTACGCACCATTGGATGTAATGGTGCCGTCTTCGTATTGCTTCACTAGAATAACGTCGACAAAGTCTCTGGGAGCTATGATGCCCATGGCTGCTGACGGAGTGACTGTTCTGCAGACAGTGATGTTCTGTGTGAGGAGGGGAGAGACTAGGCAGGTAAACACTGGGCCTCGCTCAGCAGGACACGGCGTTGTGGAATGTTCATATAGAAATATACAAAGTAGAATTAAACAAACCCCTCTGATAAGCAGAATAAGGCATCACGTCAGTTCTATCCATGACATTTCTATCTGCAACGTTCCACAAGATAGGACAGGACACAACAAAAGTACCCCTCTGATCTGCAGAATAAGGTAGGGCATCAGTTCTATCCAAATCAAATCAAATTTATTTGTCACATACGCATGGTTAGCAGGTGTTAATGCAAGTGTAGCGAAATGCTTGTGCTTCTAGTTCCGACCATGCAGTAATATCTAACAAGTAATCTACCAATTCCACAACAACTACCTTGTACACGCAAGTGTAAAGGAATGAATACGAATATGTACATATAAATATATAAATGAGTGATGGCAGAACGGCATAGGCAAGATGTAATAGATGGTATGGAGTACAGTATATACATATGAGATGAGTATTGTAGGGTATGAAAACATATAAAGCAGCATTGTTTAAGCTGGCTAGTGATACATTACATCAGGATGGCAAGATGCAGTATATAGTATAGAGTACAGTACATACATATGAGATGAGTAATGTAGGTTATGAAAACATTATATAAAGTGGCATTGTTTAAAGTGGCTAGTGATACATCTAATTACATCAAGATGGCAAGATGCAGTAGATGGTATGGTGTACAGTATATACATATGAGATGAATAATGTAGGTTATGTAAACATGATCTAATATAAATAATATAAAGTGGCAAGTGATTACATCAATTCTCCCATTATTAAAGTGGCTTGAGTTGAGTCAGTATGTTGGCAGCAGCCACTCAATGTTAGTGATGGCTGTTTAACAGTCTGATGGCCTTGAGATAGAAGCTGTTTTTCAGTCTCTCAGTCCCCGCTTTGATGCACCTGTACTGACCTCGCCTTCTGGATGGTAGCAGGGTGAACAGGCAGTGACAGGTGGTTATTGTCCTTGATGATCTTTTTGGCCTTCCTGTGACATCGGGTGGTGTAGGTGTCATGGAGGGCAGGTAGTTTGCACCCGGTGATGCGTTGTGCAGACCTCACTACCCTCTGGAGAGCCTTCCGGTTATGGGCGGAGCAGCTGCCGTACCAGGTGGTGATACAGCCCGACAGGATGCTCTTGATTGTGCATCTGTAAAGGTCTGTGAGTGTTTTTGGTGACAAGCCGAATTTCTTCAGCCTCCTGAGGTTGAAGAGGGACTGCTGCGCCTTCTTCACCACGCTGTCTGTGTGGGTGGACCATTTCAGTTTGTCCGTGATGTGTACGCAGAGGAACTTAAAACTCTCCACCCTCTCCACTACTGTCCCGTCAATGTAGATAGGGGGCTGCTTCCTCTGCTGTTTCCTGAAGTCCACGATCATCTCTTTTGTTTTGTTGACGTTGAGTGAGAGGTTATTTTCCTGACACCACACTCCGAGGGCCCTCACCTCCTCCATGTAGGCCGTCTCGTCGTTGTTGGTAATCAAGCCTACCACTGTAGTGTCGTCTGCAAACTTGATGATTGAGTTGGATGCGTGCATGGCCATGCAGTCATGGGTGAACAGGGAGTACAGAAGAGGGCTGAGAACGCACCCTTGTGGGGCCTCAGTATTGAGGATCAGCGGGGTGGAGATGTTGTTACCTACCCTCACCACCACCATAGCATTTATCTACGTTTTCCTACTGAACATGTTCCTGAACTTGTGTTCGTCCCAAAGCAAATAAATATAAACATGACTAATGGAATAGAGAACAAATGGTAGGAGTGCTGCATTGGTGCTGTGGGTGTGGTGATCGCTGGCAGGTGCCCTTTAGGAAACATGTATCAAAACCATGAAAAAACTGGATGACACACTTTGGTTGCTTGGATAACTTATTTAACCGTCATGTAACCAGGAAGTCCCATAGAGGTCAGGTACAACTCACTTCCATAAAACCCTAAGGCTTCTCAACAAAGTTGGGGGAGTAGACAGAACTATACAGCAAGAATGGATGACAGAGTATCTATTCAGTTGTGATTTGTTTGTGGGTGTGTGAGTGAGTGAGGAATGATAAAGAATCAATGGAGAAACAAATGAATCATATGATCAGTGACAACTCTCTAAAGCAAACTCAGAACATAGATGATGATGATGATGGGGACAAAACAACGGAATTGTGACTGACTGTGACTACAGTACGGTCCATTGGTTTGAAACTTAGCCTACCTCAGTGACTTGCTCTACCAGCTCAAACTTCTTGACATTGTTGTCCCATTTCACCCGCAGTCCATTTGGCACTGGCTTCAGACACTCCCATACCTTCTCTGGACTTCCCTTTACCACCGACTCCCCCTTATATCTGTCAGACACAACACAACACATGTAGAGAGACAGAACAGCACTAACCCTAACTTTTATACAGTGCATTCGGAAAGTATTCAGATCTAAAAATGATTAAAGAAAAAAAATGGTCTCACCAATCTACACACAATACCCCATAATGACAAAGCAAAAACAGGTTTAGAATTTTTTGCAAGTGTATAAAATAAATGAAAATACCTTATTTACATAAGTATTCAGAACCTTTGAGACTCGAAATTGAGCTCAGGTGCATCCTCTTTCCACAGATCATCCTTGAGATGTTTCTACAACTTGACTGGAGTCCACCTGTAGTAAATTCAATTGATTGGACATTACTTGGAAAGGCACACACCTGTATATATAATTTGACAGTTCATGTTTGAGCAAAAACCAAGCCATGAGGTCGAAAAAAATTGTCCGTAGAGCTCCGAGACAGGATTGTGTTGAGGCACAGACCCGGGGAAGATTAACAAAACATTTCTGCAGCATTGAAGGTCCCCAAGAACACCGTGGCCTCCCTAATTCTTAAATGGATGAAGTTTGGAACCACCAAGACTCTTCCTACAGTTGGCCGCCCGGCCAAACTGAGCAATCGAGGGAGAAGGGCCTTGGTCAGGGAGGTGACCAAGAGCCCGATGGTCACTGACAGAGCTCCAAAGTTCCTCTGTGAAGATGGGATAATGTTCCAGAAGGACAACCATCTCTGCAGCACCACCAATCAGGCCTTCATGGTGGAGTGGCCAGAATTAAGTCAGTTGTCAGAAAAAGGCCCATGACAGCCCGCTTGGAGTTTGCCAAAAGGCACCTAAAGGACCCAGACCATGAGAAACAAGATTCTCTGGTCTGATGAAACCAAGATTGAACACTTTGGCCTGAATGCCAAGCGTTACATCTGGAGGAAACCAGGCAGAGCTCATCACCTGGCCAATACCATCCCTACGGTGAAGCATGGTGGTGGCAGCATCATGCAGTGGTGATGTTTCTCAGCAGCAGGGACTGGGAGACTAGTCAGGATCGAGAGAAAGATTAACGGAATAAAGTACATAGAGATCCTTGATGAAAACCTGCTCCTGAGCGCTCAGGACCTCAGACTGGGGCAAAGGTTCACCTTCCAACAGGACAATGACCCTAAACACACAGCCAAGACAACGCAGGAGTGGCTTCGAGACAAGTCTCTGAATGTCCTAGAGTAGCTAAGCCAGAGCCCAGACTTGAACCCGCTCGAATATCTCTGGAGAGACCTGAAAATAGCTGTGCAGCAACGCTACCCATCCAACCTGACAGAGCTTGAGAGGATCTGTAAAGAAGAATGGGAGAAACTCCCCAAATACAGGTGTGCCAAGCTGGTAGCGTCATACCCAAGACGACTCAAGGCTGTAATCGCTGCCAAAGGTGCTTCAACAAAGTACTGAGTAAAGGGTCTGAATACTTATGTAAATGTGATATTTCAGTTTTTTATATTTTGAATACATTTGCAAGAATTTAAAATCCTGTTTTTGCTTTGTCATTATGGGGGATTGTGTGTAGATTGATGAGGAAAAAACTAAATTAAATCCATTTTTGAATAAGGCTAATGTAACAAAGTAGAACAAGTGAAGGGGTCTGAATACTTTCTGAATGCACTGTACCTGTCAGACACAACACATGTAGAGATAGACAGAACACTAACCCTAAAATACGTCAAATATAACATGTAGAGATAGGTCTACTTGGGGGACGGTTTCCGGGTTTCCCAGAGACCGATTAAGCCCAGTCCTAAACTAAAAAGTGTTCTCCATTAAGAATGCTTTTTAGTCCAGGACTAGACTTAATCTGGGTCTGGGAAACCAGCCTGTTATTGGTGCTTTTTTAACTAAAAGTTTAACATGGCTTCATCTCCATGTTCTCTCCATCTGCACTGAACTGAAAACAGCAACAGTAAAAGCAAGATGGTGGATATTTCTTTCTCAGTTTTTTCATATCAATGCAGCTGAAGGAAACTGGTCGAGGAGGGGAAAGTAGCCCTCTTTAGACCGTTATGATACACAGCTGAAGATGACCTTAGTAAAAACTGAAGTCCAACAGTTTCAGATACTGATGCGGTCAGTTCAGTTGGAGATAGCTAGTTCATGTCAAGGTTACCGCTGTTAAGCAGTAACGTTAAAGACTCTCCGGAGATAAGCTTGTGAAAAGGACATTTAGCTAGTCTAACTTGCTTCTATACAAAATGTAGAAATGAATGATTTGGCCTAGATAAGGAGAATAGCTTATACTTACACATTCCCAGGGAACTCAGTCGATGGCCGCCAGGACACGATGACGTCATTCTAAAAATGGACAGACACATCCATGTCAAAAACAAAACATTGGTTGCTGTTGTCAACCCACTGACTGCATTTACCTAGCTATGTTATTTACAATGACACCGCAAAATGGAGCTGTTAACACGGTGCACGGAAAGGCACGTCACCTGTAATTATAAAATATTCATATTGCTACCTAGAACATTACGTACCGATTTCTTGCAGACTTTCCATCCAGACTCGTCCTTGGTGTAGCTCAAAAGACAGTCCCCAACTGCATTCGCTGTGTTCTGGTAATCCATGCTGGTTGAGTCCGCCTGGCAGATGTGATGGAGGACTTGCAACCTGTTCAATAGCTAGCCAGCTGTCAGGCTAACTGACTAGTTAGATAGACAACATTAGCCGTGATTCCAAATGGATGGATTTAGACTGACACACAAGATAACTAGCTGAAGTTAGCGTAGAGTATGAAACGTAAAATATGAACTATGAATATGAGACAGTTACCTTTAGTAACAGTTAGCCACACACGCCAATATAAGACAATTTACAGTAGCTAGCTAACGTTTGTGTAACGTTAGTTAGCTAATGAAAATATTGAATGAAAGACTTGCATTATCGTTAGCCGCGAGATTCCTGAAGTCAGTAAGACTCAGACTTGCTTAAAATAAATATTGATTGTCATAAACATCTAACACGAATTTGTAGTAAAGATTAAGCTTATTTAGCCAGCAGGCTAGCTAGCCGTTTGAAAAAAATTCATGTGAAAAAAGTACGCTTTCTGATTCGTTGGAAGCTTGGAACAGTGTTGAAGTGAATGCTGGGAATTGTAGATGGAAATGGATAGTTACGTGTACACCAGATCATGCCCCAGATAGAAGGGTGAAAACAATTGGTACTTTCAATGTTGTTACTGCAACGACAATCAGTTATCGAAACACATATGTTAATATGTCAAGTTTTTTTTCTCCACGAACAGAGCAGACTCAGGCCACTTTTAGTCTAGAAATTATCGACTAGGCATTCCTTTTGTAAATGTACTTTATACATATCCCAAGGTGCCAGGGGCGGTTCTGGGGGGGGGGCTGTGACAACAATTTTTGACCCCCTTGTGGCCCCCCTAAATGTGGAGTATGAAATAATTTTTACATAACACATTTTTGCTATCGTTCTTTTTTTACATCTGTTATTAGACAGTGGCAACGCGGAACACTAATGATTACGAACATGGTCTTTTTCCTGCTAATGCCTGCAATGCAGTGAAGAAAACGATATGACAACAATAACGTCTAATGTAACTGGCCCCTCTAACAGTACAACTGGCTCCAGCTTGGCCCCCCCCAGTTGAAATGGTCTAGAACCGCCACTGCAAGGTGTTATAAACTCAGCAAAAAAAGAAACGTCCTCTCACTGTCAACTATGTTTATTTTCAGAAAACTTAACATGTGTAAATATTTGTATAAACATAACAAGATTCAACAACTGAGACATAAACTGAACAAGTTCCACAGACATGTGACTAACAGAAATTGAATAATGTGTCCCTGAACAAAGGGGGGGTCAAAAGTAACAGTCAGTATCTGGTGTGGCCAGCAGCTGCATTAAGTACTGATGTGCATCTCCTCCTCATGGACTGCACCATATTTGCCAGTTCTTGCTGTGAGATGTTACACCACTCTTCCACCAAGGCAACTGCAAGTTCCCGGACATTTATGGGGGGAATGGCCCTAGTCCTCACCCTCCGATCCAACAGGTCCCAGACGTGCTCAATGGGATTGAGATCCGGGCGCTTCGCGCTGGCCATGGCAGAACACTGACATTCCTGTCTTGCAGGAAATGACGCACAGAACGAGCAGTATGGCTGGTGTCATTGTCATGCTGGAGGGTCATGTCAGGATGAACCTGCAGGAAGGGTACCACATGAGGGAGGAGGATGTCTTCCCTGTAACACACAGCGTTGGGATTGCTTGCAATGACAACAAGCTCAGTCTGATGATGCTGTGACACACTGCCCCAGACCATGATGGACCTTCCATCTCCAAATCTGTCTCGCTCCAGAGTACAGGTCTCGGTGTAACGCTCATTCCTTCGACGATAAACACGAATCTGAACATCACCCCTGGTGAGACAAAACCGCAACTCGTCAGTGAAGAGCACTTTTTGCCAGTCCGTCCTGTCTGGTCCAGCGACGGTGGGTTTGTGCCCATAGGCAATGTTGTTGCCAGTGATATCTGGTGAGGATCTGCCTTACAACAGGCCTACAAGCCCTCAGTCCAGTCTCTCTCACCCTATTGCGGACAGTCTGAGCACTGATGGAGGGATTGTGCGTTCCTGATGTAACTCGGGCAGTTGTTGTTGCCATCCTGTACCTGTCTGCGGGTGTGATGTTCGGATGTACCGATCCTGTGCAGGTGTTGTTACACGCGGTCTGCCACTGCGAGGACGATCAGTTGTCCGTCCGGTGTCCCTGGAGCGCTGTCTTAGGCGTCTCACAGTACAGACATTGCAATTTATTGCCCTGGCCACATCTGCAGTCCTCATGCCTCCTTGCAGCATGCCTAAGGCACGTTCACGCAGATGAGCAGGGACCCTGGGAATCTTTCTTTTGGTATTTTTCAGAGTCAGTAGAAAGGCCTCTTTAGTGTCCTAAATTTTCATAACTGTGACCTTAATTGCCTACTGTCTGTAAGCTGTTAGTGTCTTAATGACCGTTCCACAGGTGCATGTTAATTAATTATTTATGGTTCATTGAGCAAGCATGGGAAACAGTGTTTAAACCCTTTACAACGAAGATCTGTGAAGTTATTTGGATTTTCATGAATTATCTTTGAAAGACAGGGTCCTTAAAAAGGGACATTTATTTTTTTGCAGAGTATATTATATATGTTACACATCATACTTTACTACCGTATCATCATTTTACTGAATTGAAGGCCATGTTTGCTTGGTACAATGTGCACACACACACACACAATAGCCAATATAACACCTGTTTGTGACAACCCTAAAACAAACATCAAGGGCCATACACATAACCTTGAGTAGAACAAAAGAATCTGATGCTTAGGTACACTACTTTGGACCATTGAACATGATATTTATTTAATTGAGAGCAAGCACAGTATCAATGAAAATGTGAGCATAATATATAATGCATATTATGCACATAGAGCTGTTTGTTAACACACACAAAGTATAGCATTGGCCATGAATGGGCTATTCACGTTTTCTGTGGTTTACAATACGACTTTATGTAACCCACTACAAAACAATTAACTCGACAGGTCATTATTGTAAAATACAATTCGCTTTCAATAACCAGTGGTGGAAAAAGTACCTAATTGTCATACTTGAGTAAAAGTAAAGATCCTTAAAAGAAAATGACTCAAGTAAAAGTGAAAGTCACCCAGTAAAATTCTACTTGAGTAAAACTCTAAAAGTATTTGGTTTTAAATATACTTAAGTATCAAAAGTAAAATGTGAATTTCTAAAATATACTTAAGTATAAAAAGTAAAAGTATAAATCATTTCAAATTCCTTATATTAATTTAGGAAAGGGAAAGGGGGATACCAGTCAGTTGTACAACTGAATGCATTCGACTGAAATGTGTCTTCCACATTTAACCACACCCTTCTGAATCAGAGAGGTGCGGTTGGCTGCCTTAATCGATATCCACGTCGTCGGCGCCAGGGGAACAGTCGGTTAACTGCCTTGCTCAGAGGCAGAAGCAACCCAGACGGCCCGATTTTCTTGTTTTTTTTCATTTACGGATAGCCAGGGGCACAATTCAACAGTCAGACATAATTTACAGATGAAGAATGTGTTTAGTGAGTCTGCCAGATCAGAGACAGCAGGGATGACCAGGGATGTTCTCTTGATAATTGTGTGAATTAAACAGTTTCTGTCCTGCTAAGCATTCAAAATGTAACAAGTACTTTTGGGTGTCAGGGAAAATGTAAGGAGTAAAAAGCACATTATTTTCTTTAGCCTGTTTAGGATAGGGGGCAGTATTTTCACGGCCGGATAAAAAACGTACCCGATTTAAACTGGTTACTACTCTTGCCCAGAAACGAGAATATGCATATTATTAGTAGATTTTGATAGAAAACACTCTGAAGTTTCTAAAACAGTTTGAATGGTGTCTGTGAGTATAACAGAACTCATATGGCAGGCAAAAACCTGAGAAAATTCCAAGCAGGAAGTGGACTGTCTGAGAATTGTAGTTCTTTTGATTCTCAATCGAAACTACAGTATCTGTGGGGTTACATTGCACTTTCTAAGGCTTCCATTGGCTGTCTAAAGCCTTCAGAAAGTGGATTGGGCCTTCTCCTGTCTCTGGGCAGAGTATAGTAGCTCAGTTTCTCAGTGGTCTGCCTGGGGACAAAGAGATTGGATATGCGCATTCCCGCGAGCACGCTGTTTTTTCTTTTCCTCCTTGAATGAATACACTATTGTCCGGTTGGAATATTATCGCTATTTTACGAGAACAATACCATAAAAATGTATTTTGAACAGCGTTTGACATGCTTCTAAGTACGGTAATGGAACATTTTGACTCGAAATGCGCTCGCGCGTTACCCTTTGGATAGTGACTTGAACGCACAAACAAAACGGAGGTATTTGGACATAACTATGGATTATTTGGAACAAAAACAACATTTCTTGTGGAAGTAGCAGCCATGGGAGTGCACTCTGACGAAGATCAGCAAAGGTAATACAATTTTTCTAATACTAATTCTGAGTTTAGTTTGCCCCGAACTTGGCAGGTGTCAAAATAGCTCACGGTGATGGCTGAGCTATGTACTCAGAGTATTGAAAAAATGTGCTTTCGCCGAAAAGCTATTTTAAAATCTGACAGCGATTGCATAAAGGAGTTCTGTATCTATAATTCTTAAAATAATTGTTATGTATATTGTCAACGTTTATTTTGTCAACGTAATTTAGTAAATTCACCAGAAGTTTTTGGTGGGAATACATGTTCTGAACATCACACGCCAATGTAAAAAGCTGTTTTTGGATATAAATATGAACTTGATTGAACAAAACATACATGTTTTGTATAACATAATGTCCTAGGAGTGTCATCTGATGAAGATCAAAGGTTAGTGCTTCATTTAGCTGTGTTTTGGGTTTTATTGACATGTATGCTTGCTTGGAAAATGTCTGTGTAATTATTTTGGTCTATGTACTCTCCTAACATAATCTAATGTTTTGCTTTCGCTGTAAAGCCTTTTTGAAATCGGACAATGTGGTTAGATTAACGAGAGTCTTATCTTTAAAATGGTGTAAAATAGTTGAGAATTTGTGGTATTTTAGTAGTTTTTGTATTTCGCGCCATGCGATTCCATTGGCTAGCGGAACGCCTGTCCACAACAGGCTATTAGGAATGTAGTGGAGTAAAAGTAAAGTACAGATACCCCAAAAAACTACTTAAGTAGTACTTTAAAGTATTTTTACTTAAGTACTTTACACTACTGTCAATAACTTACATGGATTAATAAAGGTTAAATAAACCTAGATATATTCACAATACAAATACACCAACTACACGTTGGAGCAGACCAGGTCTTTGGACCCAGACACATTGAGATCTATACTGGCTTTGGACTTCTTCTTAGCCAGCTTGCCTTGCCTTGCCTCAGACTTGAGATACTTCTCCTTGTTGTGAATGACCTGGATGTACTGGTCTGTGCTGCTGTTCTGCTGGTCGCTACTGGAGGCCAGAGAAGCCGAGTCCGACTCAGTCAGGGAAGGCTCCAGCTTGGACCTGGATGTCTTGGGCTTGACCTGGGGCTCCAGGCGTCTTCCAGGGCCCTGGGAGGATGAGTGTACAGGTCTGCTCGGGGAGTGGGGGTGTCTGGCTGGGGACTGTGTGTGCCTGACTGGTGGTGGAAGCTCCGCTCCTCTGATGCTGGTCTGGGAGAGGGAGTGCAAGCACGTCTCCATATCCTCACAGCCCCCTTTTTGGGCTTCACCGCCGTAGAGCCCCCTAGCAGTGTGGCTGTCTTTTGACGCCATAGATAGCTTGGTCTCCAGGCGCTCTCCGATGTAGAAGCGAGCCGGCTGGTGGAGGTCGGAGAGTGAGCGGGGCCGGTGAGTCTGCCTGAACGACCCCCTCCTAGACTCTCTCTTCCCCCCTGCCTCTTCCTCCTCCTCTTCATCACTCAGGTGTGACTGCGGCGGATTCGACCTATGTGGGTGCCCATGCAGATGCGGAGCCCTTGGAGTATACCGCTTGATATTCCGCGGGATCAGCTCCACGATTTCACCCACCGGGTCCTCCGATCGGAAGTGGCGAGGGACGCGTGTGGCTGATCGAAGCAACTTTTTCCTAGCTTCGTGCTCGTTGACGATGACGTAGCGCGTGGTGTAGGGGCGACGGCCCACGTAGCTCTGGGCGGTCACTATCCCAGCTGCCTCTGCGGAGTGCATGGGCCTGATGGTCTTCCTGTAGATTGGGTCGGAGTGGATGTTCTCTGAGGAGTAGCGTGTCGGGGGGTTGTACGCCACATGGTGGTAGGACTTGGACCTGCAGGTACCGCTAGGGCCTCCCAGGTAGGAAGGGTGTCTGTGGTGACAGAGGGAAATACGGATGATTAATGTTACTACTGTATGTGGTTGTAATGAGAAACCACTTCAACTTGAATCATTACAGTAACAAATACTACTGATACTGTGTATCATTGATTCCTTTGGTAGTGACAGTACTCCAGGCCATAGTATGTCCAAACGGGCTTTAGAAGGACTTAAATACTGCACTGCTTATTAGCTACTGTTGTAGAAAACTACACTTTTCCTTTCATGACACCTGATCTAACTTGAGTGAAAGCAGTGAGATGGAATCCCATTCAATTTCTTAGGGGTGAATCCTGACTTCCACTTAAGTGTAATTTCACTTAGTCATGCATTGATGTTAATGGGAGACTAAGTTTAAACTTTGGGCTAGGTGCTAGAGTCCCCCTTTAGAGGTTTATTTAGGACTAACAACATGGACACCAACCCTTAATCCTCCTGTAGACACACCTGTAGTGGACTGTATAAAAGCCTGTGACTGACCAGACAGAATAACACATCATATGTGTGTGTGTGTGTGTGTGTGACACACACCTGTTAGGGATGTTCTCCGGCCTTTGCTTGTGCAGTATGGACACTGTTGGACTTCTAGATGCCCCAGCAGCAAATGTCGCCCTAGCGGTCGCGGCCCTCGATGCCGACTGGGTGATGGTGCGGATACCGTTGCCGCGACGATCGGGTGACTGGAAGTTTGTGACACTGCCGTTGGGTCGTGGCGACGGCGTGCGAATGGACGACTCGCGGCTGGTGATGTCACCATCCTGCTGGTCAGGCTTCCTGTCCCCCCCGGGGACCTCTGGGGCCTGTAGCCTCGCTGTGGGTGGGGGTCAGAGGTCAGGGGTTACAGGTCAGGGATTATAGCTTAGGTGTTCAAAAGTTCAACATTTTATTGGTAAAGGTTAATAGTCAAGTGAGGTGAAGGGTTAAAGGTAAGAGGTTAGGGGATATGTAGATAGACTATATAGAACCAACCAACCAGGAAGTAGAATGATGAGGTTTACCTGAAGCCAGCTGTAATACCTTCTTCTTGTCTTCTGTTCTCTCCTGACAAATACATTTCTGTTCAGCATACAGTCATGAGACTAAGTGGGCATCCCAAATGGCACCATATTGCCTTCATAGTCCACTACTTTTAACCAGAGCCAAAAGTAGTACACTGTCTAAGGAATATTTGGGATGCACTCTAAGTTCATATGTACGTTTGTTTAATGTATAATAGTGACTGACTTCGAGAACTATAATGTCTATAACTCACAGTCTGAAGCTGCATCCTCAGCTGGTTATTGGTGAATTTAAGGGATCTGGCAATGGCCTGAAGGTAGTAGATCAACATGCTGAAGGACACAGAGAGAGTTACCCCAAGAGGACTGACACAATGACTTGACCAATCCGAATTCATCAAGCAAGTCAGGCTACATGGAGTGTGTGAGTCTGTGTGTGTGAGAGAGAGAGTCTGCATTCCTGTGTGTGTATATGTGTGTGTGAGAGTCTGTCTGTGTGTGTGAGTGCACTCACAACAGCAGCAGCAGAGCGGGCAGCGCTACGACAGGGCTGGTGACGTAACTCATCACTTTACTGAACCACAGCGGGAAGTCATTGGCTATCGTCTCTGAGATGATGTCATAAATCTTCTCCTGACCGCTGCAGGGGAACGAGCGCGCGCACACACACACACACACACACACACACACACACACACAAAATATGACCATTGTATTACAGGAAAGGATGAAGCATAGTGTTACAGCAGAATTAGAGCTATACAGGCTTTTCTTTGTGGCCATATACTGCTTTCAGCAGATTAGGATGTGTGATGATAATAAACTAATCATGGATTGATGTTTTATAGCCATTTTCAAGGTTCTCAATAGGAGTTAGCTCGTCCACACACACACACACACACACTCACTTGGGCTACAAACATGCACAGACACACACAGACACACACAGTATACTGCAACCCTATTGAAAGTGTGGCTTACATTACATTAAATTACAAGGGCTAACTTTAAAATGGACACCATGATTCAAGAGCTTCACGGGAACAATCGCTTACCTAAATGGCCCGCAGTGTTGGGAAGGTCTGTATCTCACTATGGCAAAGATGGTGGGCAGCATACACAGAAAAAGCATGAACAACAGCATAGCCAGGTAGAAATTATTTGATCTGGAAACAAATGAGAGAAATAAAATAGTACTTTTATTTCAATGTTGTTTATTTATCTGTGTTATTTCAAGTTATTCTGTCTTTGTAATCCTGATCAAATATGTTTACAAAGACAGATAATCAAAACCCATAATCCATGTTTGGTTAGAGACAATAGGAATGGTGGAATATATTTTTAATATACTATCATACTATTGTTTGGTTATACATTTTAGTAATTTAACAGACGCTCTTATCCAGAGCGACTTACAGTTAGTGCATTCACCTTAAGATAGCTAGGTGGGACAACCACATATCACAGTCATCGAAATAATTTCCCCCCTCAATAACGTAGCTATCAGTAGAACCAGAGCTGGGGGGGGGGGGGGGGGGAGACACAACAACAAACATACTGGTTTGAAGAGGTAGGGTTTCAGATGTTTTTGGAAGATGGGCAGGGACTGTCCTAGCTTCAGGTAGAAGTTTCTACCATTGGGGTGAGAGGACAGAGAAGAGCTTGGACTGGGCTGAGCGGGAGCTGTCCTCCCGTAGACGTGGAAGGGCCAAAAGACCTGAGGTGGCAGAATGTAGTGCTCAGGTTGGGGTGTAGGGTTTGAGCATAGCCTGAAGGTATGGAGGGGCAGCTCCTCTTGCTGCTCTGTAGGTAAGCACCATGGTCTTGTAGTGGATGTGAGCTTCAACTGGAAGCCAGTGGAGTGTGCAGAGGAGCGTGGTGACATGAGAGAACTTGGTAAGGTTGAAAACCAGGAGGTTTGATAGCACAAGCGGGGAGCCCAGTCAACAGCGAGTTGCAGTAGTCCAGACGGGAGAGAACAAGTGCGTGGATTAGGACCTGCGCCGCTTCCTGTGTGAGGTATCGTCTTACTCTACTGATGTTGTAAAGCACGAACCTGCAGGAGCGGCAGAGAACGACAGGGTGTCCAGCTTCACGCCAAGGTTTTTAGCACTCTGGGAGGGTGACACTGGAGTTGTGAACTGTGATGGAGAGGTCTTGGTGGAAGATATTTTTCATATGTGACCCGTTTCAGGAAACTAGGCTTATGTCGCAAGTCACGACTTCACAGGAGAGC
>NC_042985.1:10071021-10105235 GCF_901001165.1 Salmo trutta
ATTTTTTGGGGGGGGCTGCCTCTCATGCTTCCCTTGTTGCCGTGCTCTCGCTGCCTCCACCTGTTCCCATGGGAGGCACTATTCTCCTGCCCCTAAATCCTCCAAAGCCCTGGATATTTATTTATTCATTTTTATTTCACCTTTATTTAATTAACCAGGTAGGCAAGTTGAGAACAAGTTCTCATTTACAATTGCGACCTGGCCAAGATAAAGCAAAGCAGTTCGACACATACAACAACACAGAGTTACAAATGGTTTAAAACAAACATACAGTCAATAATACAGTCGAAAAATAAGTCTATATACAATGTGAGCAAATGAGGTGAGATAAGGGAGGTAAAGGCAAAAAAGGCCATGGTGGCGAAGTAAATACAATATAGCAAGTAAAACACTGGAATGGTAGATTTGTAGTTTGAAGAAAGTGCAAAGTAGAAATAGAAATAATGGGGTGCAAAGGAGCAAAATAAATAAATACAGTAGGGGAAAAGGTAGTGGTTTGGGCTAAATTATAGATGGGCTATGTACAGCTGCAGTGATTTGTGAGCTGCTCTGACAGTTGGTGCTTAAAGCTAGTGAGGGAGATAAGTGTTTCCAGTTTCAGAGATTTTTGTAGTTCGTTCCAGTCATTGGCAGCAGAGAACTGGAAGGAGAGATGGCCAAAGGAGGAATTGGCTTTGGGGGTGACCAGAGAGATATACCTGCTGGAGCGCGTGCTACAGGTGGGTGCTGCTATGGTGACCAGTGAGCTGAGATAAGGGGGGACTTTACCTAGCAGGGTCTTGTAGATGACCTGGAGCCAGTGGGTTTGGCGAGTATGAAGCGAGGATATACTCCTCCTTATCTCAATAGTCCACTGGTCCATACCACGCTGCTTGGTCCTTTGGTGGTGGGAGATTCTGTCACGGTTATCGTAAGGAGAAGCGGACCAAAGTGCAGCGTGTGTGTCGTTCCACATTTTATTTACACTGAAACTATGCGATACATAAACTAAAGACCAAAACAACAAACCGTGAGGCAGAGTTGAAACATACACTACTCAAAAAACAATCCCCCACAAACCCAGGTGGAAAAAAACCCAACTTAAGTATGATCTCCAATTACAGACAACGAGGACCAGCTGCCTTTAATTGGAGATCATCCCAAACAAAACCCCAACATAGAAATACAAAACTAGACTCTGACAACATAGAAATAGAAACCATAGAGAGAAAAAACCCTGTCTGTGTCCCCTTGAGAAGGACACTTGACCCTAATTGCTCCTGTAAGTTGCTCTGGATAAGAGCATCTGATAAATGACAAAAATGTCAATGTAAAATGCACCCCCACTGGAGACCAGGGTTTAAACAATGTGAAAGGTTGAGTGGAACTCCACTGTCCTATAAAAATAAAGAATAGATGAAGTGACAAATCCAGTAGAATGTGACATACCAGATCATTCCTTGGTTATATATCAGGTGGAGTACATTCTCAGCTATCTTGAATTCCCCATACTCAGGCTGCCAGGTGGGAAACATAAAGGGTGACATTAATTAAACCTTTAATTACGTCATTAAATATATTGACGACCTAGTCAAATGTCTTAAAATAAAGTTGCCTCCTGATAGATGCAACAGCTTGGGCCTGCCGTGATGGCGTGGACTAAACCAGAACATACAGTTACCAGGAGCAATTAAAAAGCATGTCATCCAACTGTGACTTGCAAACCGTACTGCACTTCAACATAGTTTGCACTTATCGTCTGATTACAGTTGACGTCTGGATAACGACACAGTCACAATCACCCTTGGGTTCAAACAGTATTTGTTTTCTTTCAAACCCTTTGAGCTTGCCTGGAGTGCCATATGGGCAGTATTTGCACTTTCGGGACTATTCCATTGCACCAAGCAAGCTCAGTTAAGCACAGCTAGACTATTTGAAAGTAAACAAATACTTTTTGAATGGAGGTTGAGTACATACAAACTTGCTCTCCAGGTCCCAGCAGCAGCAGTCACTCAGGTACCTGACCACCAGCCCTCTGATGAAGTCTATCAACAGGATACTGGCCACCGTGAAGATCATATCGATGATAGACAGCTTCAACATCTCCTACAATACAACACATATAAACATATGAGCATAATGAAACGCACTGTTATAGCTACTGTCTGTTAACTATCTGTTATTGGGTCGCCTTTAAGGTCATTCTGGTCATTCTGTAATGACACTAGCTAACACCTACTAGCACTGATGTCACTGTCAGCTTTATTGCGGGGAGTTTTACTTGCAGTGACTGTGGCATGTGTCACATCCTACCTTATTTGAATGTAAGTCGCTCTGGATAAGAGCGCCAGCTAAATGAATAAAATGTATACTGTATGTCTTTCAGAAAAACTAACTGTACATAACTCATGGGAAATGGATCATCAAGCTATACTTATCAGACCTGGGTTCTTGCACTTTGGGGACTTTACTATTGGTTGAAAGCTCGATCAAGCATTTGAAAATATAAAAACATATAATTTGAACCCAGTTCTGCTAATTATATGATGTCATTTTCCTGTTGAGAATATCCACTCCTGAGACGACGACACACGATATACCCTCCTATTGATCTGCACCAAGAACAAGTCATCCGTTTTGCATCCTTGGCCTAGTGACAGCTTCATTACCTGAATGTCTGCCTGGGTACGTTTCAATCCATACTCAATCTATTGTTTAGGGGGAAACAATCGCCACAGGACAAGGCATTTTCATTTTTCTTGTCGGGCATAATGCCTTTAAGAGGTATTAAGGATAACTGTCTGAGGGATGAGACTGTTGATTATTAGGTCTGTGTACAGACAGAATGATCTAGAACGGTAATAGTTATTGGTGCTTACCGTACACACAGAGTGCTTAGGCTGACATGGTTGAACTACTCCAGTGTTATGTTTCATAATAGATTACTATGACAGTAGTAATACACATTTCCTTTGTACAATAGATAAAGCCTTCCCTGTGGCTCAGTTGGTAGAGCATGGTGTTTGCAATGCCAGCATGGTGTGTGCAACGCCAGGGTTGTGGGTTCGATTCCCACGGGGGGCCAGTACAAAAAACAAAACTTTTTTTTTTTAAGTCCATGAAATGTATGCATTCACTTCTGTAAGTCGCGTCTGCTAAATGACTAAAATAAATAAAAATAATAAAGATCTATTCTAGGGGACTTTTATTATGAAGAATGTATGTGTTATGGATGTTGTTATAAATTCTACATAAAGATGTTATCAATGATACCACAGCATTCATAAAGGTGTTATAAATGATACCACAGCACCAATAAAGGTGTTGTGAAGGATACCACAGCACTCATAAAGGTGTTGTGAATGATACCACAGCACTCATAAAGGTGTTGTGAATGATACCACAGCACTCATAAAGGTGTTGTGAATGATACCACAGCACTCATAAAGGTGTTGTGAATGATACCACAGCACTCATAAAGGTGTTGTGAATGATACCACAGCACTCATAAAGGTGTTGTGAATGATACCACAGCACTCATAAAGGTGTTATGAATGATACCACAGCACTCATAAAGGTGTTGTGAATGATACCACAGCACTCATAAAGGTGTTGTGAATGATACCACAGCACTCATAAAGGTGTTGTGAATGATACCACAGCACTCATAAAGGTGTTGTGAATGATACCACAGCACTCATAAAGGTGTTGTGAATGATACCACAGCACTCATAAAGGTGTTGTGAATGATACCACAGCACTCATAAAGGTGTTGTGAATGATACCACAGCACTCATGAAGGTGTTATGAATGATACCAGAGCACTCATGAATGTGCTATGAATGATTTCAGGAAAATTTTATGAATGCCTTACAGTTGAAGTTGGAAGTTTACATACACCTTAGCCAAATACATTTAAACTCAGTTTTTCACAATTCCTGACATTTAATCCTAGTAAAAATTCCCTGTCTTAAGTCAGTTAGGATCACCACTTTATTTTAAGATTGTGAAATGTCAGAATAATAGTAGAGAGAATAATTTATTTCAGCTATTATTTCTTTCATCACATTCCCAGTGGGGTCAGAAGCTTACATACACTCAATTAGTATTTGGTAGCATTGCCTTTAAATTGTTTAACTTGGGTCAAATGTTTTGGGTAGCCTTCCACAAGCTTCCCACAATAAATTGGGTGAATTTTGGCCCATTCCTCCTGACAGAGCTGGTGTAACTGAGTCAGGTTTGTTTTCCTCCTTGCTCGCACACACTTTTTCAGTTCTGCCCACAGATTTTCTATAGGATTGAGGTCAGGGCTTTGTGATGGCCACTCCAATACCTTGACTATGTTGTCCTTAAGCCATTTTGCCACAACTTTGGAAGTATGCTTGGGGTCATTGTCCATTTGGAAGACCCATTTGCGACCAAGCTTTAACTTCCTGACTGATGTCTTGAGATGTTGCTTCAATATATCCACATAATTTTCCTCCCTCATGAAGCCATCTATTTTGTGAAGTGCACCAGTCCCTTCTGGAGCAAAGCAACCCCCACGACATGATGCTGCCACTCCCGTGCTTCACGGTTGGGATGGTGTTCTTCGGCTTTCAAACCTCCCCCTTTTTCCTCCAAACATAACAATGGTCATTATGGCCAAACAGTTCTATTTTTGTTTCATCAGACCAGAGGACATTTCTCCAAAAAGTACGATATTTGTCCCCATGTGCAGTTGCAAACCATAGTCTGGCTTTTTTTATGGCGGTTTTGGAGCAGTGGCTTCTTGCTTGATGAGCGGCCTTTCAGGTTATGTCGATATAGGACTTGTTTTACTGTGTATACAGATACTTTTGTAAAGGTTACCTCCAACATCTTCATAAGGTCGTTTGCTGTTGTTCTGGGATTGATTTGCACTTTTCGCACCAAAGTACTTTTATCTCTAGGAGACAGAACGCGTCTCTTTCCTGAGCGGAATGACGGCTGCGTGGTCCCATGGTGTTTATACTTGCGTACTATTGTTTGTACAGATGAACGTGGTACCTTTAGGCGTTTGGAAATTTATCCCAAGGATGAACCAGACTTGTGGAGGTCTACAATTTTTTTCTGGGGTCTTGGCTGATTTCTTTTGATTTTCCCATGATGTCAAGCAAAAAGGCACTGAGTTTGAAGGTAGGCCTTTAAATACATCCACAGGTACACCTCCAATTGACCCAAATTATGTCAATTAGCCTATCAGAAGCTTCTAAAGCCATGACATAATTTTCTGGAATTTTCCAAGCTGTTTAAAGGCGCAGTCAACTTAGTGTATGTAAACGTCTGACCCACGGGAATGGTGATACAGTGAATTATAAGTGAAATAATTTGTCTGTAATCAATTGTTGGAAAAAGTAGATGTCCTAACCGACTTGCCAAAACTATAGTTTGTTAACAAGAAATTTGTGGAGTGGTTGAAAAACAAGTTTTAATGACTCCAACCTAAGTGTATGTAAACTTCCAACTTCAACTGTATGTATTCATGTAAATTGTCAGGTTGATGATGAAGTGTCCCTGTAACAGTTCTACTCTGGCCTATGCAAAAGGTCTCCACCTTCATGGAACAGTTGTTAGTACACTTGCTCTGTAAAGTGTTGCTCAATTAATGTTAAAAGATGAATGAATGGACAAATGGACAGATTAACAAATTAATTAAGAAATGAATGGACAAATAAATGAAGGAAGAAATGAATGAATTGACAAACTAACAAATGAGCGAATTAACAAATGAACGAATGACAAGGAATGAACTTCTGCACCTGTCCAACGTAGGTCTCCCAGCACTCGTCCGGTTTCTTCTGCTTGTTCTGCTCAAACATCCCAGTGTGGTTGTACATGGTTGCCATGGTGACCTTGCTAGTGCTGATGCTGGTGTTGACATCCAGCACCATGGCGATGGTCGCTATGGTGCTGTTGCGGTTTTCAGAGATGGAGATGTCAGATACGAGGGTGGAGAGGCTCGTCTCCCTCGGCTGGGAGATAGTTGCCATGAATGCCGTGGAGTCAGACAAGTTCCCCGAAACCACAGAGGCCGCCGCCTGGAAATGATCCATCAAAACCATTAATTAATCAATCAACCAATCAACCAGTCAGTCTGTCTATCCATCCATCAGTCAATCAGAGCTTTAAAAATGTATGAACATTTTCATAATTTCATTCCTTTGTTTTCTAAACCTTCCCCACATTGACAGATCAAGATCGTTGTTAACAGTAGCATCCAGGCTGCATCACAACCAGCAGTGATTGGTAGTCCCATAGGGCGTCGTCTGGGGTAGGCTGTCATTGTAAAAAATAATTTGCTCTTAACTGACTTGCCTAGTTAAATAAAGGTTTTAAAAAATCTAATAATAATTTAACTTTTTTTTTTAAAGCATTGACATTAACATCAGCAATAACAGTAACATTTATTTATTGGGGACTATGGCACAATACGGAAAGAGTTTAGTGACATGGCTTGTATGGTGTCCATATTAGGAAAGCCTCAATCTCAGCAGGACTACTTACAGCTGCAGCAGCTGACGCCATACTCATACTGTTGACCTTGTCCAGAAGGGCAATGATGAGGCTGTACAGGTTACCCAGATACAACACCAGGACTCTGTGGCGAGGAGACAAAACATTCACTGCATTACAAAAGAAAGAAAAGAAGCTAAAATCAATTTAGTAGCAACATTAACTAACAGTACAGCTACGGTGTAGTTACATGTCAAAATATGAATCCAATTTCACTGATACTCTACTGTATCTGTGAAACGTAATGTTAAGTGTGACCAAATGAGATTTGAGGTGCTGTCAGAGTCAGACCTGGCCAGCTGGAAGCGGAGGGAGGTCCTAGGATGGTACATCTCCAGCTGAGCCACCAGCTCAAAGGCAGACGGGGCGATCATGGTGATGAGGGACACCACCACACTCACCTGGGACAGGAAACAGGATATGACATCAGACACTGGGTATGTTATAAAATAGACACGTTCATATACGCCTGATGACATCATAAGGAGTCATTGTATCAGGACCTTCTCTTCTCTTTTTCACTAATATATGGAGGCATCGGAGGAGCAAGCAGTTAGGAGCTAGAGGCTGTCCAACTCAGAATTCCAAGTCAGAAACTCTGGCATCTTTCTAGAGCTTTGACTTTCCGACCTGAAGATCACTGACGTCATGATTTGACCAGTTTTTTCTCTCCAGAGTTCCCAGTTGTCTTGAAAACACCATCAGTCCAGGCAGTGACATCAGGTTAGTGGAAACAGTTATCTTATCAAAGCCCTTACAGGCATCCATTATCCTGAACTGAATTAAATGATCAGCTGTCATGCACAGATGGTGATACATGTAGCTGGTGATAGCAGTCTCCCTATTGGTCTCCAGTTTCACATTAACGCCTTTATTACAGCATCCTGAGAGGAAATTATGCGAGAGAAACACAAGGCACGATGTAATTGAAGTCCTGTCACATATGTCTTTGTCATCAGGGAAATCAAGTGCCTAAAATGAGATACAGTAGCTATAATCCATCAACCAAGTTAAACACAATATTGTAAGGTTTCCCGGACTCAGAGTAAGCCTACTTACAAAACATTAAGGACACCTGCTCTTTCCATGACATAGACTGACCTGGTGAATACAGGTTAAAGCTGTGATCCCTTATTGATGTCACTTGTAAAATCCACTTAAATCAGTGTAGATGAAGGGGACGAGACAGATTAAAGAAGGATTTTTAAGCACTGAGACAATTGAGACATTGATTGTGTATGTGTGCCATTCAGAGGGTGAATGGGAAAGACAAAACATTTAAGTGCCTTTGAACGGAGTATGGTAGTAGGTGCCAGGTCGCACCGGTTTGTGACAAGAACTGCAACGCCGCTGGGTTTTTCACACTCAACAGTTTCCCATGTGTATCAAGAATGGCCCACCACCCAAAGAACATCCTGTCACAATATCCACAGAAGATGGCGCCCCTCCTCGGTCGGGTGGTGCTCGGCGGTCGTCGTCGCCGGTCTACTAGCTGCCACCAATCTATGTTTCTGTGTTCTTTGTTTTTTGTCTGTCTAGGTCCGCACCTGTTTCTTGTCTGTCATTAGTGGGGGGGTATTTAGTTTGGTCCTTTGGGTTCGTTTTTTGTGCGGGATTAATTGTATGTCAGCGGGCACTGTTTGTGTACGCTGTTGTTGTGTTTTCCCAGCGGAACACGTTGGATTATTATTATTGCCGGGCTGCGCCCCGTACGTATTTTTTCATTCGTGGATTACCTGTTTTCCCTTTTGGGTATTGTGCGCTCCCTGTGCCTTTTTTGACCACCGAGTGTCGGTGTAAATAAACTTCGGCACTACTGGACATAAGTCTCCTGCGTTTGACTCTGCCCCTTCCTCCTGCCCTTAAGGATCCGTGACAGAATCCCGCACCAAATTTACATGGAGTCAGCAGGAGCAGAAGCACCGTCAGTAGCGGAGCAGGTGTCACAGCACGCCTGCCTCCTCCACCGTCTGGGCTCGGCGATGAACCAGGTGCTGACCCGATTAGAGCGCTGGGAGAGAGGTGCTTCCCCCACCGGACCAGCTCCGGTTCCTCAGCTGGCGCCCCTACCGACACCCCCTGAAGCGGACTCGAGCGGGATCCGGATTACGCCGCCGAGGGAATTTGATGGGACGGCCGCAGGGTGTAAGGGGTTTTTGCTCCAGATTGAACTGTACCTGGCGACCGTCCGCCCCTCTCCCTCCGACGAAGAAAAAGTGAGCGTCCTCGTCTCTTGTCTTACGGTTAGAGCCCTGGAATGGGCCAACACAGTCTGGGATGGCCCAGACTCGGCTCGGGGCGACTACCCGGAGTTCACCCGTCGCTTCCGGGCGGTATTCGATCATCCCCCGGAGGGCAAGGCGGCGGGTGAGCGGTTGTTTCACTTGAGACAAGGGACGAGGAGCGCTCAGGACTTCGCCCTGGAGTTCCGGACCCTCGCCGCGGGATCAGGGTGGAATGAGCGGGCCCTGATGGATCACTATCGTTGCAGTCTCCGAGAGGATGTCCGCCGGGAGCTGGCATGTTGGGACCACACCATCACCCTAGACCAGCTGGTGGTTTTGTCCATCAGGCTGGACAACCTGCTGGCTACCCGGGGACGTGCTAGTCGGGGCCTGTTCGTTCCACCTCCCAGCCCTCCTGTTCCACTGCCCATGGAGATAGGAGGAGCTGCTTTGAGGAGGACTGGAGGGGAGGGCCTCTCCTGCACCCACTGTGGGCGCAGAGGACACACTGCGGACCAGTGCTGGAGGGGTCAACCCGGGAGTTCGGATGGCAGGCAGAGCACTACATCGACCCCCCAGGTGAGTCAACACCAGCCACACCCAGAGCCCCCTGTCGACCACATGTACACTTCAGTTTGTTTTCCCAATTTTTCCCCTCACTTCCAGTATAAGGCACTAGTCGATTCAGGTGCAGCTGGGAGTTTTATGGACCGTGGGGTCGCTAATAGGTTAGGGATTCCCCTGGTTCAGCTGGACCACCCCTTCCCTGTGCACGCCCTAGATAGTCGACCGCTAGGGTCCGGCCAAGTGGGGGAGGTTACTGTGCCACTGGTTATGGCGACGTGGGGGGGTCATGTGGAACGTATCAGCCTATTCCTCATTGACTCCCCGGATTCCCTGGGAATCCCCTGGCTAGCCACTCACAACCCTCAGATTTCGTGGAGGCAGAGGGCTCTTAAGGGGTGGTCGAGGGAGTGCTCAGGTAGGTATATAGGAGTTTCCATCGGTGCAACCACGGTGGAGAGTCCAGACCAAGTCTCTACAGTGCACATTCCCTCTGAATATGCCGATTTGGCTATCGAAAGCGACTCAATTACCACCCCATCGACAGGGGGATTGTGCGATAAACCTCCAGGCTGACGCGGCCCTCCCTAAAAGTCACGTGTATCCTCTGTCTCAGGAGGAGACAGTGGCTATGGAGACATACGTCACTGAGTCCTTGAGACAGGGATACGTTCGGCCATCTAAATCCCCCGTCTCCTCGAGCTTCTTTTTTGTGAAGAAGAAGGAGGGAGGCCTGCGCCCGTGCATTGACTATAGAGGTCTAAATGCTATCACAGTGGGGTTCAGTTACCCACTACCTCTCATTGCTACGGCAGTGGAGTCATTTCACAGGGCGCGCTTCTTCACCAAACTAGATCTTAGGAGCTCGTATAACCTGGTGCGTATCCGAGATGGAGACGAGTGGAAAACCGCATTTAGTACCACATCTGGCCATTATGAGTACCTCGTCATGCCGTATGGGTTAAAAAATGCTCCCGCTGTCTTCCAATCCTTTGTGGACGACGTTCTCAGAGACATGCTCGGACAGGGTGTGGTGGTGTACATTGATGACATCCTGATCTACTCCGCCACACGCACCACGCATGTGGCTCTGGTGCGCAAAGTGCTTGGGCGGCTGCTGGAGCATAACCTATACGTCGAGGCTGAGAAATGTGAGTTCTCCAAACGAGCCGTCTCTTTTCTGGGATATCGCATTTCCACCACAGGGGTGGTGATGGAATGTGACCGCGTTACGGCTGTGCGTAATTGGCCGACCCCTACCACGGTGAAGGAGGTGCAGCGGTTCTTGGGGTTCGCCAATTATTACCGGAGGTTTATCCGGGGTTTTGGTCAGGTGGCAGCTCCCATTACCTCACTGATGAAGGGGGGTCCGGTGCGACTGCGGTGGTCGGCAGAGGCGGACAGAGCCTTCCGTCGTCTGAAGGTTCTGTTTACTGACGCTCCGGTGCTGGCGCATCCGGATCCCTCTTTGCCATTCATAGTGGAGGTGGACGCATCCGAGGCTGGGGTAGGAGCAGTGCTGTCACAGCGTTCGGGCACTCCCCCGAAGCTCCGCCCCTGCACATTCTTTTCCAAGAAGCTGAGCCCGGCAGAGTGCAACTATGATGTGGGGGACAGGGAGTTGTTAGCCGTGGTCAAGGCTTTGACAGTGTGGAGACATTGGCTTGAGGGGGCACGTCACCCTTTTCTCATCTGGACCGACCACCGTAACCTGGAGTACATCCGGACAGCGAGGAGACTTAATCCTCGTCAAGCCAGGTGGGCCATGTTCTTTACGAGGTTCCAATTTACCCTTTCATACATTCCGGGTTCTCGGAACCGGAAGGCCGACGCACTGTCGCGTCTCTACGACACCGAGGAGCGGACCATCGATCCCACTCCCATACTCCCTGCTTCCTGTCTAGTGGCACCGGTGGTATGGGAGGTGGATGCGGACATCGAGCGGGCGGTTCAGTCAGAACCCACTCCACCTCAATGTCCCGCGGGTCTGAAGTTCGTTCCGCTTGGTGTTCGCGATCGCCTGATCCGATGGGCCCACACTCTACCCTCCTCGGGTCATCCTGGGGTGGAACGGACAGTGCGAGGCCTGAAAGGAAAGTACTGGTGGCACACCTTGGCTGAGGATGTAAGACACTATGTCTCTTCCTGTTCGGTGTGCGCCCAGTGCAAGGCTCCTAGGCACCTGCCTCGGGGGAAACTACAGCCCCTCCCCGTTTCCCAGCGACCTTGGTCTCACCTCTCGGTGGATTTCCTTACGGATCTCCCTCCATCTCAGGGGAACACCACGATCCTGGTCGTTGTGGATCGGTTCTTGAAGTCCTGCCGTCTGCTCCCATTGCCCGGTCTTCCTACGGCCCTACAGACCGCGGAGGCCCTATTCACCCATGTCTTCCGGCACTACGGGGTGCCCGAGGACATCGTATCTGATCGGGGTCCCCAGTTCACTTCCAGGGTGTGGAGGTCGTTTATGGAGAGGCTGGGATCTCGGTCAACCTGACCTCGGGTTTTCACCCCGAGAGTAATGGGCAGGTAGAATGCATTAACCAGGATGTGGGCAGGTTTCTGCGGTCGTATTGCCAGGACCGGCCAGGGGAGTGGGCGAGGTTCGTGCCATGGGCCGAGATGGCCCAGAACTCTCAGCGCCACTCCTCTACTAACCTGTCACCTTTTCAGGTTGTATTAGGTTATCAGCCGGTCCTGGTGTCCTGGCAGACAGAGGCTCCTGCGGTGGAGGAATGGGTACAGCGCTCTCAGGAGACCTGGAGTGCTGTCCAGGAGTGCTTGAAGCAGGCGATAGGTCGTCAGAAGGAGAGCGCTGACCGCCGCCGCAGTGAGGCCCCCGTGTATAATCCGGGTGACAGAGTCTGGCTCTCGACCCGGAACCTGCCCCTCCGCCTGCCCTGCTGCGCGTCAGGGGAGGGGTACTGTCACAATATCCACAGAAGATGGTGCCCCTCCGCGGTCGGGCGGCGCTCGGCGGTCGTCGTCGCCGGTCTACTAGCTGCCACCGATCTAAGTTTCTGTGTTCTTTGTTTTTTGTCTGTCTAGGTCCGCACCTGTTTCTTGTCTGTCATTAGTGGGGGGGTATTTAGTTTGGTCCTTCTGGTTCGTTTTTTGTGCGGGATAAATTGTATGTCAGCGGGCAGTGTTTGTGTACGCTGTTGTTGTGTTTTCCCAGCGGAACACGTTGGATTATTATTGTTGCCGGGCTGCGCCCCGTGCGTATTTTTTCTTTTGGGTATTGTGCGCTCCCTTTGCCTTTTTTGACCACCGAGTGTCGGTGTAAATTAACTTCGGCACTATTGGACATAAGTCTCCTGCGTTTGACTCTGCCCCTTCCTCCTGCCCTTAAGGATCCGTGACACATCCAGCCAACTGTGGGAAGCATTGGAGTCAACATGGGCCAGCATCCCTGTGGAACACTTTCTACACCTTGTAGAGTCCATGCCCCGATGAACTGAGACTGTACCTTAAAGGGGACACAGGGGAGGTGTTCCTAATGTTTGGTATACTCAGTGTATACTGTAGCTACCTACCTCATTCTTCTCCCATAGTGTTAGCTCTGGCTTCTCCTGCTCTAGTTTCTGGGAGCGGTCCACCACAAAGTAGATTATATAAATGCTGCCAGCCAGAGAGAGAAGGACCAGGATGTTGGCTAGGATACGCAGACTGATCAGGACTGCTCTGGAAGACAGAGAGAGAAACAGAGAAACAGTAGTTCATGAAATCAAATGTATTTACAGTGCCTTTAGAAAGTATTTATATCTCTTGACTTATTCGACATGTTGATGCGTTACAGCCTGAATTCAAAATGGTTAAATAAAAACATCCTCAAAAGGATCTGGGGAGCATCCTGACCGGTTGCATGCACCATCGAGAGCATCCTGACCGGTTGCATCAACGCCTGGTATGGCAACTGCTCGGCAGCTGACCGTAAGGCATTACAGAGGGTTGTGCGAACGGCCCAGTACATCACTGGGGCCAAGCTTCCTGCCATCCAGGACCTATATAATAGGCGGTGTCAGAGGAAAGCCCATAAAATTGTCAGACACTCCAGTGACCCAAGTTACAGTGGGGGAAAAAAGTATTTGATCCCCTGCTGATTTTGTATGTTTGCCCACATACAAAGAAAGGATCAGTCTATAATTTTAATAGTAGGTTTATTTGAACAGTGAGAGACAGAATAACAACAACAAAATCCAGAAAAACGCATGTCAAAAATGTTATAAAATGATTTGCATTTTAATGAGGGAAATAAGTATTTGACCCCTCTGCAAAACATGACTTAGTACTAGGTGGTAAAACCCTTGTTGGCAATCACAGAGGTCAGACGTTTCTGGTAGTTGGCCACCAGGTTTGCACACATCTCAGGAGGGATTTTGTCCCACTCCTCTTTGCAGATCTTCTCCAAGTCATTAAGGTTTTGAGGCTGACGTTTGGCAACTCGAACCTTGAGCTCCCTCCACAGATTTTCTATGGGATTAAGGTCTGGAGACTGGCTAGGCCACTCCAGGACCTTAATGTGCTTCTTCTTGAGCCACTCCTTTGTTGCCTTGGCCGTGTGTTTTGGGTCATTGTCATGCTGGAATACCCATCCACGACCCATTTTCAATGCCCTGGCTGAGGGAAGGAGGTTCTCACCCAAGATTTGACGGTACATGGCCCCGTCCATCGTCCCTTTGATGCGGTGAAGTTGTCCTGTCCCCTTAGCAGAAAAACACCCCCAAAGCGTAATGTTTGACGGTGGAGATGGTGTTCTTGGGGTTATAGGCAGAATTCCTCCTCCTCCAAACACGGCGAGTTGAGTTGATGTCAAAGAGCTCCATTTTGGTCTCATCTGACCACAACACTTTCACCAGTTGTCCTCTCAGTCATTCAGATGTTCATTGGCAAACTTCAGACGGGCATGTATATGTATTCTTGAGCAGGGGGACCTTGCGGGCGCTGCAGGATTTCAGTCCTTCACGGCGTAGTGTGTTACCAATTGTTTTCTTGGTGACTATGGTCCCAGCTGCCTTGAGATCATTGACAAGATCCTCCAGTGTAGTTCTGGGCTGATTCCTCACCGTTCTCATGATCATTGCAACTCCACGAGGTGAGATCTTGCATGGAGCCCCAGGCCGAGGGATATTGACAGTTCTTTTGTGTTTCTTCCATTTGTGAATTATCGCACCAAATATTGTCACCTTCTCACCAAGCTGCTTGACGATGGTCTTGTAGCCCATTCCAGCCTTGTGTAGGTCTACAATCTTGTCCCTGACATCCTTGGAGAGCTCTTTGGTCTTGGCCATGGTGGAGAGTTTGTAATCTGATTGATTGATTGCTTCTGTGGACAGGTGTCTTTTTTACAGGTAACAAACTGCAGTTAGGAGCACTCCCTTTAAGAGTGTGCTCCTAATCTCAGCTCATTACCTGTATAAAAGACACCTGGGAGCCAGAAATCTTTCTGATTTGAGAGAGGGTCAAATACTTATTTCCCTCATTAAAATGCAAATCAATTTCTAACATTTTTGACATGCATTTTTCTGGATATTTTTGTTGTTATTCTGTCTCTCACTGTTCAAATAAACCTACCATTAAAATTATAGACTGATCCTTTCTTTGTCAGTGGGCAAACGTACAAAATCAGCAGGGGACCAAATACTTTTTTCCCCCACTGTATACGTTTTCTCTGCTACCGCATGGCAAGCGGTACCGGAGCGCCAAGTCTAGGACCAAAAGGCTCCTCAACAGCTTCTACCCCCAAGCCATTAGACTGCTGAACTTTGCATAAAAAATCGCCACTGGACAATTTACATTGACCCCCATTATTTTTTACCCATCTCCTTTGCAAGGCATTGGAAAACCTCCCTGGTCTTTGTGGTTGAATCTGTGTTTGTAATTCACTGCTTGACTGAGGGACCTTACAGATAATTGTATGTGTGGGGTACAGACATGAGGTAGTCATTCAAAAATCTTGTTAAACACTATTATTACACAAAGAGTGAGTCCATACAACTTATTATGTGACTTGTTAATCTTGATGTTCTCCGTCCCGTATGCGGGATCAACATCCAGCGTAAAATCATTTCGCCATATTCATAACCGAACAATAGAAAAATGTCATTATTTTTTTCAAATATAGGACTATTTTATATCGTTTTATAGATACACCTCTCCTGAATCAAACCACCTTGTCCGATTTCAAAAAGGCTTTACAGCAAAAGCAAAACATTAGATAATGTTAGAGGAGTATATCGTCAAAGTATTCACATAGCCATTTTCCGACCAACCACATGCAACACAAATAACCAAAAAACAGCTAAATGCAGCGCTAACCTTTGACAATCTTCATCAGATGACTCCTAGGACATCATGTTACACAATACATGCATTCTTTTGTTCGATAAAGTTCATATTTATATATAAAAACAGCATTTTACATCGGCGCGTGACGTTGAGAAACTATTTTCCCTCAAATGCATCCGGTGAAGCAGCGCTACAATTTACTAAATTACTATTCGAAAACATTTTTCAAATGTAATATTGTCATTCAAAGAATTATAGATGAACATCTCGTGAAAGCACCTGCATTGCCAGATTTAAAAATAACTTTACTGGGTAATCACACTTTGCAATAAAAGGGGATGCTATACTCAGAAAAATAGGCTAGCAATACAGGTCTGCGCCATCTTGGAACAATCGAATATCAAATCTACTCTTGTATACTATTGTAAATATTCTCTTACCTTTGATTATCTTCATCAGAAGGCACTTCCAGGAATCCCAGATCCACAACAAATGTATTTTCGTTCAAAAAAGTTAATCATTTATGTCCCAATAGCTTCTTGTTGTTAGCGCGTTCTGAAGGCTACTCCAAATGTACCGTCGTGCGCGGGACTTCTCTTTCACCAAAATGCATTTTTTTTTAATGTAAGTTTGTTCAAACATGTCAAACGTTGTATAACATAAATCTTTAGGGCCTTTTTCAACCAGAGCTCCAACAATATTCAAGGGGGACGGTTGCATTGTCTTTCAAAACGTTTCGAAAGGGGAGGGTAGCCAGGGGTGCCCGCATCATAATGGTAATTGCCCTCCCCATTTGACCAATATCAACAGCCTCTCTTTCAGTCAGTTCGTACTGTAGAAGACTCAAACCACTTTGTAAAGACTGGGGACATCTAGTGGAAGCCATAGGAAGTGCTCAATGAATCCTAACTCACGGTGTGATTTATAGGCAAAGTGCTGAAGTTGAGTCCGCAAATCAGATTTCCACATCCTGTTAGAATCTGTCTTGGGGTTTGACTGCCATATGAGTTCTGTTATACTCACAGACACCATTCAAACAGTTTTAGAAACTTTAGGGTGTTTTCTATCCACATCTATTAATTATATCCATATCCTAGCTTCTCAGTTTGAGTAGGAGGCCATTTAAAATGGGCACGTATTTTTTTCAAAAATCGCTGTAGCGCCCCCTATCCTAGGCGACCGTCAAGAGGTGCATATGTTTACTCCTGAACTTATTTAGGCTTGCTATAACAAAGGGGTTGAATATTTATTGACACAAGACATTTCCGTTTTAAATTTTTTATTCACTTGTGGGGTATTGTGTGTTGGCCAGTGACACTAAAATATCTCAATTTAATCCATTTTAAATTCAGGCTATAACAGAAAAAAGTCAAGTGGTGACACTGTGTAAAGCCCTTTTACTGTTGTCACAAAGTGCTTTACAGTAAACCTGCTTAGACCCAGGCCCAAGCAAAATCTGAAGCACAGTGGCAAGGAAACAACTCTTTAGAAGGAAGAAACCTAAAGAGGAACCAGATTCAGAGGGGAGGTCCTTCCTCCTCTGGCTGCCTGTATTGTACACTCTTAGTGTTCCTTGGCTGTCCCCATAGGATAACCCTTTTGGGTTCCAGGTAAAAATACTTTTTATTTGCAGGTGGAACACTTTTGAGTTCCATGTAAATCCCTCTGTGGAAAGGGTTCCACATGGACCACAAAAGGGTTCTACCTGAAACCAAAATGAGTGTACATTGGACATTCCACAGCCTTCATCAGATCACCACCTAAACCACACAAAAGTGGCAACATGGTAATGTTACTATAATTCAAACTCCAGTGAAAATCTCCCCAACCCAATCAAAAGAACGTTAGGTTGAAATCTCCCATTAAAACTACAATTTACATACAGTACAGTGCATGCATCCACCTAGCATTAGCCCCAGTTAGAATAGACATTAACTCAAATGGACTGAAAGAAGTGGCAACATAGTGTGGTGGAGAGGGCCGCGGGCAGTGTAAACGAACGTTCCCTGAGGTATTAATCCCTCTTTAATGTCTACTCAGGTCTGATGATGCTCTGGCAGGGGTGATTTAGAGCCAGTCATCTCTGACAGTAAAAGGCTGTTAGGATGAGTTACGCCACCAGGAAGTGTCGGCCTGTGTGTGGGGTAGCAATGGACTGGGAGCGAGACAGTAAATCAGTCCTTTCTGAGACCATTGGAGAACGCAGGTAGAAGAGGCTCAAAAGCAACCAGGGGATAGCAGGAGATGAACTTCCACTGAACATGTCATAGCAAAACATTGACTTTTATACAGTGTTTCCTCTATATGCAAAATCAAGGCTGCCACTGGGAAAAAAATGTAGATGTGTAGATTTATGCCCCAGGAAGACCCCCCTCCCCACATTCACCCCCCCCCCCCCCCCATTTATACATCCATGACTCCAGTAGGCTAGACCCATAAATCAAAGAGCATCATCAATGAATGTGGTACAGTCCTGGATTCTACCCATCAGAATGACACAAGATGGGCCTCCCGAGTGGCACAGTGGTCTAAGGCACATTATCACAGTACTAGCTGTGACACTAGAGATTCTGGGTTCGAGTCCAGGCTCTGTCGCAGCCGGCCGCGACCGGGAGAGACCTGGAGGGGCACAATTGGTCCAGTGTTGTCCGGGTTAGGGGAGGGTTTGGCCGGCAGGGATGTCCTTGTCCCATCGTGCGCTGACATGGTCGCAAGGTGTACGGTGTTTCTCCAACACATTGGTGCGGCTGGCTTCCGGGTTAAGTGGGCATTGTGTCAAGAAGCAGTGCGGCTTGGTTGGGTTGTGTTTCGGAGGACGCACGGCTCTCGACCTTCGCCTCTCCGAGTCCGTAAGGGAGTTGCAGCGATGACAAAAGACTGTATCTACCAATTGGATACCACGAAATTGGGGATAAAAAATGAATGACACAAGATACTTTGCAAAGGATAAAGCCACTGACGCATAAAAGCCAAGGGTCCATTAACGGGTCCAGGGTGTCAGCTACTCTCAGGAAAGCAATATCAATGTGTGATGCTAACTTAGCCACCCTCTACAAGGACAAGAGAATAAAAATACTTACAGACTAGTATCCTTCTTTTTCTCCTGCTCCTCAACAATGGCCTCCTAGAGAAAGGAGCAAGGAATTAGCATTTATTCATGTCATCCATCTTGTGTAACTACATATTTGCTGCAATTTTGTCCACCTATCTGTAGAAAAATACATTGTAAATCTCAATGAGACAAAACTGAAAAATAAAGGTTAAATATGGATAAAGAAAGAAAAAACCGATGTATTGTATCAAGCATCTAAGCATTTCAACTGAGCTTATCGAAACAGAGGAATCTACTTTTACATTTTGCTGACTACAGGGAAACTCAACAAGCAGCTTAAAGGTCTCTCTTGTTTAGACGTAGAATACAGATAATAGATCAGCCCTCAGGAAAATCAGCAGTAATTCATTGGTACATTGACTTCTACTCTACAGAGTGCTGTGTGTGAATGAAAGAAATTGGGATCGTTGGAAATCAAATCCGAGGAGTGGGGTGGTGTAGTGTTTCTCAATGGCTCAGTGCAGATGAAGGAGAGGAGACTAGGAAAGGAAAACAGTTAGGATGATTGAGCGTGCACCACAAATGTGTTACATGGCTTCCTCTTTCCATCTCCTCCATTTGTGATGATTTGAAACCACAGGATAAGTGAAAGCAGGAGATGAGCAGAGGAGGGCCATTTAGACTATTGAGGGCGACATTTTCGTAGTGCAAAAATAATTGTGCAAAGTGCAAAAATTACCATACAACTCATTTTATTCTGGCAGCGTGATTACACTTTAAACTTTACTTCAACAATGTGCATCATAAAGAGGCAACTATTTACGTATTTCTCAGTTTACATGTAACGTAGAATTATTTGAAAATGAAATCACTGCAAGATGAGGTTTACAGAAATGTGGCCCTGAGTCTTGCACCGTGTGTCTCTCTCACCCTGATGTTGTTGACGATAGCGGCTCCCTTGCTCTCTGCAGCCTCAGGGTTCCCTATGAGGTAGTCCCAGGCACAGAACACTCTCCAGCAGAAGGTGAAGTTCTCGTCAGAGGCACTGGCTAGGCTCAGACGGGAGTTCTTAGCCATCCTGAGGGAAAATTGTAATAAATAACACAAAATGGCATCGATTAGCGACAGGTCATTGTGTTCTTAATAAGAGGTTAAACTGGCGATGGAACAGGATTCAAACACCTTTAAAGGTAATACAGAAACAGTTGAAATATAATCACAACAATGGTGGTTACAATGTGATAGCCACGGGACCAAAACAGCGGAGAAGTTTGACCTTGTATTTCAATGCTCTTAGTTGTTGCAAAAATGTACCCACTATGCTTTTTACTTTGTGTATCTACGTCATATCGCTGAGTCCACCTTAAAAAATAGAATATTTGACATTAGTAGTAGCTAGTAGCTAGCCACATCAATGGTCACCTTTGGTAATACATTCATATCAATATCACTTCACTTTCATTTTGATATCAATATCAACCACATAAATGAGCTTTATTAAAGAGACTCCTGTGATTACTTTCTTAACAGAATGATGAAACTGTAGGCAAAAACAGCCATCCCAACCAGAAAATAGGCCAGGGGGAGACGATAGCCGGCACTGCCGAGCTTCCTCACCGGGCCATAGTACCCATAGAACAACACCGAGTACTGGAGGTAGCCCTGTGGATGAAAACATCACAAAGACAAGAATTTGGAATAAACTGGGAACCAAAACAAGTTGTGGCTTGGGTCTTTAAAACACAGTGAAACTGAATGCATGCAACAAACAAAACCAACACGCTGTTGGGGCACTACTGAGACACTATTGAGGCGCTATTGAGACGCTATTGAGACGCTATTGAGATGCTATTGAGATGCTATTGAGACACAATTGAGACGCTACTGAGACATTACTGAGGGACTACTGAGGGACTACTGAGGCATTACTGAGGGACTATTGAGGCACTACTGAGGCATTACTGAGGGACTACTGAGGGACTATTGAGGCACTACTGAGGCATTACTGAGGGACTACTGAGGGACTATTGAGGGACTACTGAGGCACTACTGAGGCATTACTGAGGGACTACTGAGGGACTATTGAGGCACTACTGAGGCATTACTGAGGGACTACTGAGGGACTATTGAGGCACTACTGAGGCATTACTGAGGGACTACTGAGGGACTATTGAGGCACTACTGAGGCACTACTGAGGCATTACTGAGGGACTACTGAGGCACTACTGAGGCACTACTGAGGCATTACTGAGGGACTATTGAGGCACTACTGAGGCATTACTGAGGGACTACTGAGGGACTACTGAGGCACTACTGAGGCACTACTGAGGCATTACTGAGGGACTATTGAGGCACTACTGAGGCATTACTGAGGGACTACTGAGGGACTACTGAGGCACTACTGAGGCATTACTGAGGGACTACTGAGGGACTATTGAGGCACTACTGAGGCACTACTGAGGCATTACTGAGGGACTACTGAGGCACTACTGAGGCACTACTGAGGCATTACTGAGGGACTATTGAGGCACTACTGAGGCATTACTGAGGGACTACTGAGGGACTACTGAGGCACTACTGAGGCACTACTGAGGCATTACTGAGGGACTATTGAGGCACTACTGAGGCATTACTGAGGGACTACTGAGGGACTATTGAGGCACTACTGAGGCATTACTGAGGGACTACTGAGGGACTATTAAGGCATTACTGAGGCACTACTGAGACATTACTGAGGGACTACTGAGGGACTACTGAGGCACTACTGAGGCACTACTGAGGCATTACTGAGGGACTATTGAGGCACTACTGAGGCATTACTGAGGGACTACTGAGGGACTATTGAGGCACTACTGAGGCATTACTGAGGGACTACTGAGGGACTATTAAGGCATTACTGAGGCACTACTGAGACATTACTGAGGGACTACTGAGGGACTACTGAGGGACTATTGAGGCACTACTGAGGCATTACTGAGGCACTAATGAGGCACTAATGAGGCACTACTGAGGGACTACTGAGGCACTACTGAGGCACTACTGAGGCACTACTGAGACACTATTGAGACACTACTGGCATATTCAGTGCTGAAAATGTAGTCCTCTCCCTGACCATAGTGGCAATCATGGAACATTAATATCATGTTTAAACAAATCCTGATCCATTTCACACAGCGTCTGCTAAATGACTAAAATGTAATGTCAATGTAATGTTATTGTTGATCCTCAGGGGCCTCAATACTTAATGTCATGCTGAGAAGAAGGCTGGCAACATAAACATCACTCATAGTACAAGGAGTGGTTGAAATATAGTTTAGATGAATCGGACTACACAACAAAATGCATGTAATTGAACAGTGATATTGAGGGAACATTAAGAGATAAAACTGCCTTGCCCCAAGAGACCAGATGGTGTCCAGATCTTGGGCTGAGGCCAGGTGCTCCTTGGGAATGGTCTTACTCCGGGTTGTTCCGAACGGCTCTCCGGCCAGGAGCTGAGGGGAGAAATCAGATGGATTATTATGCCAGTTCAATCAATGATATGGAGATATAGTACATATCGATTTGAGGGGAGGAGTGGGGGCAAATGGATTAGGAAGGGAAATGTTACCATTGAATTTGCACACACACACACACACACACACACACACACACACACACACACACACACACATACACACACACACACACACACACACACACACACACACACACACACACACACACACACACACACACACACACACAGGTCACAGAACTACAGGTCACACACACACACAGTTTAACTACCCACTCCATGCCTCAAAAACAATAATATGTTCCCTAGATCTTTTATTTTCTGTTTTCTTCCGATCATAATCTACAATGATCTCCAACCACCAGTACGGAAAAAAATGTATGAAATGTATGCATTCACTACTGTAAGTCGCTCTGGATAAGAGTGTCTGCTAAATGACTAAAATGTAAAACATTTAAATAACATTGATCGGTCTATATGTATGAAGTAGCAACGGTAAGTTCTGATAAATAACAGGTGGATAATGGAGTAAGTGTTGGAATATTGACTGAATTGGAATATGTTGGAATATTGACTGAATTATAGTACATAAACCATTCTATAATTAGGTCCAGCTTCACCATGACTTCACCGTGACTTCACCGTGACGGTAAAATGTTTTATTGTCAGATACAAGCTAAAAGGTACTTAGTCTACAACCCGCAATCGGATTAAATCTCTGAAAACTTCAGTCTACAAAGGAAAAGTCCAATCTGTGAGGTTGGGGTGAATGAAGGAGGGAAAATGTTGGTTGGAGAATGGAATGAAGGAAGGAGGGATGAAATGGAGAAGATTGGGAGTGAGTGATGTGCCAGCTGATGTCTGGGGAAATTGCCTGTGTCTGCATGTCAGCCAGCTAAATAAATCAGCCCTGCTTTCCCCGACATACCCAGACCAATAACAATGCCCTCTATGCATTATTTGTGACGGCTGGCACCAAAAGTGCTGATTTTTATTGTCATACTTTGCAAGCACATACCGGAATTTACAATATCTGTTAGGTCCTCTCTTGTATCCTCTGCATACAATTCACCATTGTAACATTCAGCTACATTCTACATTTGAAGCATTTGAATCGTATTAAATAAAGTTGAACTCTATTGCTATTTTTAAGTTTTGTTTCATGGAGAATTCAGTTTACTTCCTTTCACTAATAACTTCATTATTTAGTAATGATACACACATCCATGGTACACACATCTATGATACACACATCCATGGTACACACATCCATGATACACACATCCATGGTACACACATCCATGGTACACACATCCATGGTACACACATCCATGGTACACACATCCATGGTACACACATTCATGATACACACATCCATGGTACACACATCTATGGTACACACATCCATGGTACAAACAGCACCTGTTCTTCTATTGATTGATTTATTTTTCCCTTATTTATCCAGATAAGTCATCGGACCTAAGACAGACACACACGCGCGCACACACACACACACACACACACACACACACACACACACACACACACACACACACACACACACACACACACACACACACACACACACACACACACACACACACACACACACACACACACACACACACACACACACACACACACACACACACTTACCTCAGGTATAACTATGAATGCTCCAGTCATGACAGTAAGGACTATGTTGATACCAAACAGCCATCTGAGGAAGATGAAGTAGGAGGCCACCCCTGACCCAAAGTGACCTAAGAGGGAAACAGAGACAGGGGTGTACGGTGAAGCTACCCCAAGACACTGATATTTGGTCAGTTTTGAATATTCACCACTAATGGTTAAGTTAAGGATTGGGGGAGGGGGAGCTGATCCTAGATCTGTACTTGGAGAAAGGACACAGATACTCACAAATCATCTCAAACCAAACTGAATTTATTTTAAATTTCAGACATTACATTTATTTATTTTTTTAAATGCTAATTGTCACATGCTTGGTAAACAACAGGTGTAGACTAACTGAAATGCTAACTTCCCGACAACGCAAAATAAAAAAATATAAATAAAATAACAATAGAAAAAAAACTGTAACACGAGGAGTAAATACACAATGATAACTTGGCTACACACACGGGTTACCAGTACAGAGTCTATGTGCAGGGGTACGAGGTAATAACTTGGCTATACACACGGGTTACCAGTACAGAGTCTATGTGCAGGGGTACGAGGTAATAACTTGGCTATACACACGGGTTACCAGTACAGAGTCTATGTGCAGGGGTACAAGGTAATAACTTGGCTATACACACGGGTTACCAGTACAGAGTCTATGTGCAGGGGTACGAGGTAATAACTTGGCTATACACACGGGTTACCAGTACAGAGTCTATGTGCAGGGGTACGAGGTAATAACTTGGCTATACACACGGGTTACCAGTACAGAGTCTATGTGCAGGGGTACGAGGTAATAACTTGGCTACACACACGGGTTACCAGTACAGAGTCTATGTGCAGGGGTACGAGGTAATAACTTGGCTATACACACGGGTTACCAGTACAGAGTCTATGTGCAGGGGTACGAGGTAATAACTTGGCTATACACACGGGTTACCAGTACAGAGTCTATGTGCAGGGGTACGAGGTAATAACTTGGCTATACACACGGGTTACCAGTACAGAGTCTATGTGCAGGGGTACGAGGTAATAACTTGGCTATACACACGGGTTACCAGTACAGAGTCTATGTGCAGGGGTACGAGGTAATAACTTGGCTATACACACGGGTTACCAGTACAGAGTCTATGTGCAGGGGTACGAGGTAATAACTTGGCTACACACACGGGGTACCAGTACAGAGTCTATGTGCAGGGGTACGAGCTAATAACTTGGCTACACACACGGGGTAGCAGTACAGAGTCTATGTGCAGGGGTATGAGGTAATAACTTGGCTACACACACGGGTTACCAGTACAGAGTCTATGTGCAGGGGTACGAGGTAATAACTTGGCTATACACACGGGTTACCAGTACAGAGTCTATGTGCAGGGGTATGAGGTAATAACTTGGCTATACACACGGGTTACCAGTACAGAGTCTATGTGCAGGGGTACGATGTAATAACTTGGCTACACACACGGGTTACCAGTACAGAGTCTATGTGCAGGGGTACGAGGTAATAACTTGGCTACACACACGGGTTACCAGTACAGAGTCTATGTGCAGGGGTACGAGGTAATAACTTGGCTACACACACGGGTTACCAGTACAGAGTCTATGTGCAGGGGTACGAGGTAATAACTTGGCTATACACACAGGTTACCAGTACAGAGTCTATGTGCAGGGGTATGAGGTAATAACTTGGCTACACACACGGGTTACCAGTACAGAGTCTATGTGCAGGGGTACGAGGTAATAACTTGGCTATACACACGGGTTACCAGTACAGAGTCTATGTGCAGGGGTATGAGGTAATAACTTGGCTACACACACGGGTTACCAGTACAGAGTCTATGTGCAGGGGTACGAGGTAATAACTTGGTTATACACACGGGTTACCAGTACCAAGTCAATGTGCAGGGGTACGAGCTAATAACTTGGCTATACACACGGGTTACCAGTACAGAGTCTATGTGCAGGGGTACGAGGTAATAACTTGGCTACACACACGGGTTACCAGTACAGAGTCTATGTGCAGGGGTACGAGGTAATAACTTGGCTACACACACGGGTTACCAGTACAGAGTCTATGTGCAGGGGTACGAGGTAATAACTTGGCTACACACACGGGTTACCAGTACAGAGTCTATGTGCAGGGGTACGAGTTAATAACTTGGCTATACACACGGGTTACCAGTACAGAGTCTATGTGCAGGGGTACGAGGTAATAACTTGGCTATACACACGGGTTACCAGTACAGAGTCTATGTGCAGGGGTACGAGGTAATAACTTGGCTATACACACGGGTTACCAGTACAGAGTCTATGTGCAGGGGTACGAGGTAATAACTTGGCTATACACACGGGTTACCAGTACAGAGTCTATGTGCAGGGGTACGAGGTAATAACTTGGCTATACACACGGGTTACCAGTACAGAGTCTATGTGCAGGGGTACGAGGTAATAACTTGGCTATACACACGGGTTACCAGTACAGAGTCTATGTGCAGGGGTACGAGGTAATAACTTGGCTATACACACGGGTTACCAGTACAGAGTCTATGTGCAGGGGTACGAGGTAATAACTTGGCTATACACACGGGGTACCAGTACAGAGTCTATGTGCAGGGGTACGAGGTAATAACTTGGCTATACACACGGGGTAGCAGTACAGAGTCTATGTGCAGGGGTACGAGGTAATAACTTGGCTATACACACGGGGTAGCAGTACAGAGTCTATGTGCAGGGGTACGAGGTAATAACTTGGCTATACACACGGGGTAGCAGTACAGAGTCTATGTGCAGGGGTACGAGGTAATAACTTGGCTATACACACGGGGTACCAGTACAGAGTCTATGTGCAGGGGTACGAGGTAATAACTTGGCTATACACACGGGTTACCAGTACAGAGTCTATGTGCAGGGGTACGAGGTAATAACTTGGCTACACACACGGGTTACCAGTACCAAGTCAATGTGCAGGGGTACGAGCTAATAACTTGGCTATACACACGGGTTACCAGTACAGAGTCTATGTGCAGGGGTACGAGGTAATAACTTGGCTACACACACGGGGTACCAGTACAGAGTCAATGTGCAGGGGTACGAGGTAATAACTTGGCTATACACACGGGTTACCAGTACAGAGTCTATGTGCAGGGGTACGAGCTAATAACTTGGCTATACACACGGGGTACCAGTACAGAGTCTATGTGCAGGGGTACGAGGTAATAACTTGGCTACACACGGGTTACCAGTACAGAGTCTATGTGCAGGGGTACGAGGTAATAACTTGGCTATACACACGGGGTACCAGTACAGAGTCTATGTGCAGGGGTACGAGGTAATAACTTGGCTATACACACGGGGGAGCAGTACAGAGTCTATGTGCAGGGGTACGAGGTAATAACTTGGCTATACACACGGGGTACCAGTACAGAGTCTATGTGCAGGGGTACGAGGTAATAACTTGGCTATACACACGGGGTAGCAGTACAGAGTCTACGTGCAGGGGTACGAGGTAATAACTTGGCTACACACACGGGTTACCAGTACAGAGTCTACGTGCAGGGGTACGAGGTAATAACTTGGCTACACACACGGGTTACCAGTACAGAGTCTACGTGCAGGGGTACGAGGTAATAACTTGGCTACACACACGGGTTACCAGTACAGAGTCTACGTGCAGGGGTACGAGGTAATAACTTGGCTACACACACGGGTTACCAGTACAGAGTCTATGTGCAGGGGTACGAGGTAATAACTTGGCTATACACACGGGTTACCAGTACAGAGTCTATGTGCAGGGTTACGAGGTAATAACTTGGCTATACACACGGGTTACCAGTACAGAGTCTATGTGCAGGGGTACGAGGTAATAACTTGGCTATACACACGGGTTACCAGTACAGAGTCTATGTGCAGGGGTACGAGATAATAACTTGGCTATACACACGGGTTACCAGTACAGAGTCTATGTGCAGGGGTACGAGATAATAACTTGGCTATACACACGGGTTACCAGTACAGAGTCTATGTGCAGGGGTACGAGGTAATTGAGGTAGATACAGTATGTACATATAGGTAGGGATAAAGACAACAGGATAGACAGTAGACAGTAGCAGCAGCGTCTCTGATGAGTGTGGAAGTGTGTGTGTGGCGACAGTGTGCCTGTGTGTCAATACAATTTTACAGTCAAATACACATTACAGTAAAAGGAAATTAACTAATATTTTACTGTAATATAGTCAATATCTTACATGTTCAAGTAAGTAATAAAATATCTTATTAAAAGTTGTTACTTTCTATTTTCTTGATCCTCATCTCCCAGGGAATAAACAGAACCACGATGTTGTACAGCAACCTGGAGACCTTCTTCAGCAGCTGAAAATATAGGACCATTTTCTATTAGTGTGTGTATACATTTATATATATACTGTATATATTTGTGTACATGGCTTTTTTGATTGATTGATTTACTGTTATTATCGTGTCTTATTTCAGATGCCCAAACTATTGGACTTAAACAGTCAATTATTTTCAGGGTGTGTGCGCATGTGTTTGTATTTGTGTTTAAGGAGGAAGAGGTTAAACTCTGCTTAATTTTCTCAGAGAAGATCTGTTGATTCAGTAGCCTACACATACAAAGCAACACCAGTCAAGTCCCATCACTTAGAGTTTTTTCCAACTGCTTACACACAAAATCTTTTCATGTCACACGATTTTTGAAACCTCTCACTCAAAGTGCAAAACTACACACCAAATATGCAAAACCATAAGCTATTTCTCAGCCTTTGACTCAGTTGTCAATTGCATAAAAAACTTTTTTCAGAACACTACACACAATTCTCTACTTAAAACACAAAAATCTAACAGGAAGTGACTTGCTTTCCTTTTCCAAACACAACCAATCAAAATGCTACACTTATTCACCAGGTCACACACACACAATAGGACAGAGGGCAATTACCAATGTCCTTGGACAGCGTGGGGGTAATATAACTATGTGTGCTGCCATCACTCAAAACGGGGTCCTCCATCACAATGGTACACTGGGTCCGTACAACACCGGCCATATGCTCACTTTTCTCGATGCAATTTACACAATGCTTGTCCCTGATCCAGATCAGGAGCCTGCTAGATTTGTGGTTTTATGGGACAATGTTCACCGGGCTGTTCTGGTCCCAAACTGGTTTGCCACCCATCCACAATTTGTAGTTTTGTACCTACCCCCATATTCACCTTTTCTAAATCCCATAGAGGAATTCTTCTCAGCCTGGCGCTGGAAAGTGTATGATCGCCAACCATATGCCCGCATGCCGCTTCTCCAGGCAATGGAGGACGCATGTGGGGACATAGAGGTTGCCTCTGTCCAAGGTTGGATACGCCATGCTAGGAGATACTTCCCTCGATGTTTGGCAAGAGAAAACGTATCTTGTGATGTGGACGAAGTATTGTGGCCAGACCCAGACCGGAGAAGAGATGAAGCGTAGCTTAGCACTGGTGACTGCCCCCCCCCCCCCCCCTACCAATTCCTGGACTGCCCCCCTGGGACCCCACACACACAATTGTGTTCTTTACTGTATTCTAAAGAATATACTTTTGGTTTACATGTGTTTATGGTTTTGTTGTATGCTACTGTATACAACAGTAATGTTTGGCCTAATAAATATTTTCTGTTTCTACATTGCATTGGTGTTTACAGTGTACTTGTTACCCCTCTCAGCAGATTACTTTCACTGTAGAACTGTAGAATTGTATTGAAATGTAGATATAAGCCTAGGAAAGACCAAAGAGCTTTAGATTTAGAACAACAGTGTTTATATGGTATATCCAAAAATGTACTATTATGAAAGCAGTGTTTGCCATTTGATGCAAATGCTTCATTCTGACATGTGTTTATGGCATTTTGAATGCAGTGTTACATTTTGAAGGAGATGTGAGGCATTTTGCATTTTGTGTGTGCAGTTTAGGGAATTGTGTGTAGAGTTTTGAAAAAAAGGAGAGAGTTTTGAAAACGTGTGTAAGCAGTTGGAAAAAACTGTAACATCAAATGAACAGATCCCACTGTACCATAGATAAATATTGTATTTAATTAATTTCATTATATACAGAGGGGTACTTAATTCAAAAGTCAAGATATGATTATTCATATACACATAAGTCTATTCGTTGAACAAATGGATGTGATTTCTAAATTGTAATTAAGCAGAAGCCAATATATATATATATAATTCATTATTCCTCATCAATCTGCTTTCTAAAAGTCAATTAATTTTAATGGAGCTTCGGTAGCCTTGCCCAATGCCTCCTGAACATTTTAATTAAACCAAACCATAACAACAGGCTATAAATTTGCTTGGCTGCGGTTTGCTGAGTCTGTGTGTGTGTGTGTGTGTGTGTGTGTGTGCAGAGAGAAGCCTACAGGCAGAGGGAGCAGAGTCGAGCTCTAACCTCACGGTCTCGTAAACACAGTGAGAACAGAAAGGCAATGTTAAGTGTATAACTCAGGCTACAGAACAGAGGAAATGGACACAGTAGCAATCAGGCTGAAGGTATCAGATAGTTGCACTGCAGTAGAGAAATAGTAAGCTAATTCTCTTAGCTAATTTTCTATTAAATTATATGTGAAAAGTAGCCTGACACATTGATATGCCTAAAAATGTTAACATGTTTATATCTGTGTTGAAATTAGAGTTGCATTCAGTTTGTGAAACTAGATGCACATTACACATCTCATAGCGTACAGCAGTACCTTTGTTTACTAGAAAGAGGTTAAACTCTGCTTAATTTTCTCAGAGAAGATCTGTTGATTCAGTAGCCTACACATACAAAGCAACACCAGTCAAGTCCCATCACTTAGAGTTTTTTCCAACTGCTTACACACAAAATCTTTTCATGTCACACGATTTTTGAACAAAGAGTTGCACACATCTCATAGCGTACAGCAGTACCTTTGTTTACTAGAAAGAGGTTAAACTCTGCTTAATTTTCTCAGAGAAGATCTGTTGATTCAGTAGCCTACACATACAAAGCACATACAAAGCATACAAAGCCTTTGTTTACTAGAACCCCCATATTTTGGACAAAGTAGATCATCCACATGCAATCAAATGTGCTACAGCAAGTGAAACTATGACTATGAAGATTCATTAGAAGTCTTACCGTCATTGTGTTGTATAATATGAGTGTGTTTGTGAACCTTCTTGCAGTATGTGTTGTTTATCAGAACAGAGGTGTGTGTGTGTGTGTGTGTGCATGCACGTGCGCGTAAACCCACATCAGCCCCAGCAGCCTGGTACCCTCTGGTCCTTGTTAGCCTCCCCTCGTACTTCAGGACAATCTCTCTGGCCTGCCTGGAACAAACACAGGGAGATATCAATGGCTTTTAAACTCTGATCTACAGTCAGTAGAAACACAAACACATCACACTGGAAGAATGAATATGATTCAATACACTGATCTAGGTTCAGATTTTAAATCAGATATATAGTAAAACATTTTTAAAGACATGTAAATTATGATTCCAGAGATTGATGTAAATTCAGACAAAAAGAACTTGCAGCAGGTTAAACCCTTGCATGTTATTTCACAAACTGGTCCTAGTTCAGCTTTACTGTGCGTGGGAGTAGAGTATTCCTGCTGTGGTTCTCAACCCATCACTGGGGTAGTTCAGATGTCTGTGGCACTTGCTCTAATCAACGATGCCTACTCTCAACAGGCTTTTCACAGACTCCTGTGCTCCTCTGAATTATACATCTTAAATAAAAATGTTTTAGGGCAGATTCAAATATATATATTAGAAAGAGAGGAGACTAAATAAAAGGAGCCAAAGCGGGAAGGGTGGAGACGGACGGTAATGGAATTCCGGTTTCCGTGGTTTCGTACTTGTGCCTACGTCACCAGACCATTGGGCATGCACACTCTTTTCATCTTTCAACTTGCTTATGGTACTACTACTAGGATAAAATGTATTGTTGATATCATGTATGTTATGGTACTACTACTAGGATAAAATGTATTGTTGATATCATGTATGTTATGGTACTACTACTAGGATAAAATGTATTGTTGATATCATGTATGTTATGGTACTACTACTAGGATAAAATGTATTGTTTATATCATGTATGTTATGGTACTACTACTAGGATAAAATGTATTGTTGATATCATGTATGTTATGGTACTACTACTAGGATAAAATGTATTGTTGATATCATGTATGTTATGGTACTACTACTAGGGTAAAATGTATTGTTGATATCATGTATGTTATGGTACTACTACTAGGATAAAATGTATTGTTGATATCATGTATGTTATGGTACTACTACTAGGATAAAATGTATTGTTGATATCATGTATGTTATGGTACTACTACTAGGATAAAATGTATTGTTTATATCATGTATGTTATGGTACTACTACTAGGATAAAATGTATTGTTGATATCATGTATGTTATGGTACTACTACTAGGATAAAATGTATTGTTGATATCATGTATGTTATGGTACTACTACTAGGGTAAAATGTATTGTTGATATCATGTATGTTATGGTACTACTACTAGGATAAAATGTATTGTTTATATCATGTATGTTATGGTACTACTACTAGGATAAAATGTATTGTTGATATCATGTATGTTATGGTACTACTACTAGGATAAAATGTACTGTTGATATCATGTATGTTATGGTACTACTACTAGGATAAAATGTATTGTTGATATCATGTATGTTATGGTACTACTACTAGGATAAAATGTATTGTTGATATCATGTATGTTATGGTACTACTACTAGGATAAAATGTATTGTTTATATCATGTATGTTATGGTACTACTACTAGGATAAAATGTATTGTTGATATCATGTATGTTATGGTACTACTACTAGGATAACATTTATTGTTGATATCATGTATGTTATGGTACTACTACTAGGATAAAATGTATTGTTGATATCATGTATGTTATGGTACTACTACTAGGATAAAATGTATTGTTGATATCATGTATGTTATGGTACTACTACTAGGATAAAATGTATTGTTGATATCATGTATGTTATGGTACTACTACTAGGATAAAATGTATTGTTGATATCATGTATGTTATGGTACTACTACTAGGGTAAAATGTATTGTTGATATCATGTATGTTATGGTACTACTACTAGGATAAAATGTATTGTTGATATCATGTATGTTATGGTACTACTACTAGGATAAAATGTATTGTTGATATCATGTATGTTATGGTACTACTACTAGGATAAAATGTATTGTTTATATCATGTATGTTATGGTACTACTACTAGGATAAAATGTATTGTTGATATCATGTATGTTATGGTACTACTACTAGGATAAAATGTATTGTTGATATCATGTATGTTATGGTACTACTACTAGGATAAAATGTATTGTTGATATCATGTATGTTATGGTACTACTACTAGGGTAAAATGTATTGTTGATATCATGTATGTTATGGTACTACTACTAGGATAAAATGTATTGTTGATATCATGTATGTTATGGTACTACTACTAGGATAAAATGTATTGTTGATATCATGTATGTTATGGTACTACTACTAGGATAAAATGTATTGTTGATATCATGTATGTTATGGTACTACTACTAGGATGAAATGTATTGTTGATATCATGTATGTTATGGTACTACTACTAGGATAAAATGTATTGTTGATATCATGTATGTTATGGTACTACTACTAGGATAAAATGTATTGTTGATATCATTTATGTTTGTAACGACTGTCTGATTGCTGCATTGGTACAGGTGTCCCTATTAAAAGATAGAGCTGTTTAAATACATAGATAAATAAAATGCACTGGAAATATAAAATATAAATATTTAATATAGAAAATAAGTTGAGTATGACGTTTCAAAACAAATCAAATGAACTTCGAGATAAACGAGGACAGGAATTTCACAACAAGCAAAACAGGTGAAAACGGGGGTACGAACCAGTGATTTGCAGTGTAAAATATGAGGTGTTTTTGCAGGGTGTGTAATCAGCAGTTTTCACCCAGAGATTACTGAGGACGTAAAATGCAGGCTTGCATCACATCCGTGTGACAGTCATAAAGCCTAGAGCAGTAATAACAAACCACCCATATAAAACCTGCTATGGCTAGAACCTACTCAGCACATCTTAAGAGGTCTCTCTCTCTCTCGTCGCTCTCCAACCACCAGCCACATCTCCTCTCTATCTCTCTCTCATCTCGCTCTTCTCATCCTCTCTCTCTCTCTCTCGTCGTCTCTCTCACTCGCTCTGCTCTCTCTCTCTCTCTCCCCCCGCTCTCTCTCTCCTCCTCTCTCTCGCTCGCATCTCATCTCTCTCACGCTCTCTCTCT